>NW_017310559.1:18125-18679 GCF_000935625.1 Nanorana parkeri | reverse complement strand
GAGCGCGCCGCGCCGCGACGTCCATTATATAAAGCGGCGGAATGGCGAACTTCAGAGAGGAAAGCGACAAAAGTCCCCCCATTGCTGGTTTCTGTCCGGACACTTAACCCCTTCATGACCCCGCGGCCGCGATATAATGTAGCGACATCGCCGCGTATACGATACATTGTAACAACTTTACTTATCATTTACAAATTCTGAGTCCTCCTGCCAGAGAGCACAGCCGGGTCCCGGTCCTCCACCACAACAACAGCAGCACATTGTGGTCATGGACACGCCCCCTCTATGCTGATTGGACACTCATGAGTCATCTATCTGCTCCCTCTGTGAGCTCACGATCCCGGTGAGCACATGTGCACTGCAGCAGAGGCTGATTGGCTCCCAGGATACGGCCCGCTGCTTGCATCAGGGCTGAGGGCTCTTGGGAGGAGTACTGAAGCTACGCACAGCAGGCCCCTCCCCCCAGCCATGGTCTGCCTGCATTGCCTAGAGAAGCACAGAGACGCAGCGATGACATCATCAGGACTAAAATAATGATTTATTTCAATATATTG
>NW_017310559.1:14702-17752 GCF_000935625.1 Nanorana parkeri | reverse complement strand
TCTTCTCTCCCCCCCAGCGTTGGTCAGTGTCTCTCTCCTCTTCCTCCCCTCCCAGCACCAGTCAGTGTCTCCCTCCTCTTCTCAGGAAGGTACCAAGTGCACAGGGGGGGCCGCGACCTTAAAAACTACACTACACTGCAAATTATACATTAAACTGAAATAAAACAATCTAGCTTGGAGCCCAGACCTCCTCGGCCGCCTGGGCCCCTCACACAAATAACGGCCATACCCCCCTGATGGCGGTCTTGGCCGGTGACTCGGATCGCGACACCCCTGTTCACTTGCGGGACCCCATATGGGGTCGTGACCCACACTTTAAGAAGCACTGAATTTGACGACCGTCCATGCGCGATGACGTCACGGCGGGGTGTCACCCGGTCTCCGCCCCAGGTGACGTCCGGCCTCGGGACGCCCCTGCTGGAGGTATCCATGTCTGCACTCTCTGACCGTCTCCTGTAGCATGCACATACATAGATATTTTGTGATGTCACATGGAATGTTTTGTGCAGGGACATTTCCGGGGACAAATCTTTGCACCCAGTGACTGTCCCGGGCAGGGTCGGCTGACCATCGCGGCCGTCCGTCTTACGCTGACCTCGCCGCGCGCAGTGTGGCCGCCGCCTCCTCCTGGGAAGCTGCGAAGAGGTTAAAAAGGGAGAAGGGAGCAGAAGGCAATGAGGAGTAATGAGGGTCGGGCGGGAAGTGCTGACACGGCGGATGCTGCAAGGACGCCTCTCCATCTGAACATCCACAGGTCCCCGTGATTACATCTGTGGCTGTGTACACCGCGTCCATACCAATCATCCAGACAACACATCACGCGGCCGGACTGAGCGCGCTGAGAGCCCCGGAGCCTAACCCACACTGACAGCCCAACCGGCATGAGCAGAAGATTGTCAGCGCCGCAAAACGCCGCCTCAGCACTCGCCGGTCACAGGATGATAAAGTCACATCGCGCCAGCAGCAGCAGCAGGAGGCCAGAGAGCGAAACTACAAATGTCTGCTGAAGTCCTCAACCCCCCAACACCGGGTCACCGCCGCTCCCTGCCAGGACCTCCAGAGACGTTCATGGTGGATCCTGACCCGCTTCTGTGCTGTAGATACCCAGGAACTCAGCACAGGGATAGTGGGAGCCCCTCATAATGGGCACAGCGGGTGTACAGACCCGGGAACTCAGCACAGGGATGGTGGGGGCCCCTCATAATGGGCACAGCAGGTGTACAGACCCGGGAACTCAGCACAGGGATTTTGGGAGTTCCTCATAATGGGCAGAGCAGGTGTACAGACCCGGGATCTCAGCACAGGGATGGTGGGGGCCCCTCATAATGGGCACAGCAGGTGTACAGACCCGGGAACTCAGCACAGGGATTTTGGGAGTTCCTCATAATGGGCAGAGCAGGTGTACAGACCCGGGATCTCAGCACAGGGATGGTGGGGGCCCCTCATAATGGGCACAGCAGGTGTACAGACCCGGGAACTCAGCACAGGGATTTTGGGAGTTCCTCATAATGGGCAGAGCAGGTGTACAGACCCGGGATCTCAGCACAGGGATGGTGGGGGCCCCTCATAATGGGCACAGCAGGTGTACAGACCCGGGAACTCAGCACAGGGATTTTGGGAGTTCCTCATAATGGGCAGAGCAGGTGTACAGACCCGGGATCTCAGCACAGGGATGGTGGGGGCCCCTCATAATGGGCACAGCAGGTGTACAGACCCGGGAACTCAGCACAGGGATTTTGGGAGTTCCTCATAATGGGCAGAGCAGGTGTACAGACCCGGGATCTCAGCACAGGGATGGTGGGGGCCCCTCATAATGGGCACAGCAGGTGTACAGACCCGGGAACTCAGCACAGGGATTTTGGGAGTTCCTCATAATGGGCAGAGCAGGTGTACAGACCCGGGATCTCAGCACAGGGATGGTGGGGGCCCCTCATAATGGGCACAGCAGGTGTACAGACCCGGGAACTCAGCACAGGGATTTTGGGAGTTCCTCATAATGGGCAGAGCAGGTGTACAGACCCGGGATCTCAGCACAGGGATGGTGGGGGCCCCTCATAATGGGCACAGCAGGTGTACAGACCCGGGAACTCAGCACAGGGATTTTGGGAGTTCCTCATAATGGGCAGAGCAGGTGTACAGACCCGGGATCTCAGCACAGGGATGGTGGGGGCCCCTCATAATGGGCACAGCAGGTGTACAGACCCGGGAACTCAGCACAGGGATTTTGGGAGTTCCTCATAATGGGCAGAGCAGGTGTACAGACCCGGGATCTCAGCACAGGGATGGTGGGGGCCCCTCATAATGGGCACAGCAGGTGTACAGACCCGGGAACTCAGCACAGGGATTTTGGGAGTTCCTCATAATGGGCAGAGCAGGTGTACAGACCCGGGATCTCAGCACAGGGATGGTGGGGGCCCCTCATAATGGGCACAGCAGGTGTACAGACCCGGGAACTCAGCACAGGGATTTTGGGAGTTCCTCATAATGGGCAGAGCAGGTGTACAGACCCGGGATCTCAGCACAGGGATGGTGGGGGCCCCTCATAATGGGCACAGCAGGTGTACAGACCCGGGAACTCAGCACAGGGATTTTGGGAGTTCCTCATAATGGGCAGAGCAGGTGTACAGACCCGGGATCTCAGCACAGGGATGGTGGGGGCCCCTCATAATGGGCACAGCGGGTGTACAGACCCGGGAACTCAGCACAGGGATTTTGGGAGTTCCTCATAATGGGCAGAGCAGGTGTACAGACCCGGGATCTCAGCACAGGGATGGTGGGGGCCCCTCATAATGGGCACAGCGGGTGCAGTGGAATGTCAGTGATCCTTCAGAAGTTTCAGTGATACAATATTAGGACTCCTCTCATTCGAGGGGGGGGGAGGTTTCAGCACCCCGGACAGCGTTTTGTAGTTTCACTCTACAGTCGCACGGTTCTCTATGGTAGAAGTGACGGTGATTACCAACACATTGATGATCAGGTTGTACTGTGTGTGGTCACATGACACTCGAGGGGCCCCTAGAAGAGCGGCAGCACTTGCCCCATGTGTCAGG
>NW_017310559.1:13691-14578 GCF_000935625.1 Nanorana parkeri | reverse complement strand
GAGGGGGACCATTGGAGAGGGAAGAAGAGGGGATCACCATCGGAGGGGGAGACAGACAAGAGGGAGGACCCGGCTGTCACACTGGAGGAGGACCCGGCTGTCACACTGGAGGAGGACCTGGCTGTCACACTGAGGGAAGACCCGGCTGTCACACTGTGAGAGGAGCCGGCTGTCACATTGAGGGAGGACCCGGCTGTCACCCTGAGGGAGGACCCGGCTGTCACTCACACTGAGGGAGAACCTGCTGTTACACTGAGGGAGGACCAAGCTGTCACACTGGGGGAGGACCAAGCTGTCACACTGGGGGAGGACCAAGCTGTCACACGGGGGGAGGACCCGGCTGTCACACTGAGGGAGGACCCAGCTGCCACACTGGGGGAGGACCAAGCTGTCACACTGGGGGAGGACCCGACTGTCACACTGAGGAAGGACCCCGGAACCTTCCACACAGCCTTGCAATAAACTTTATTGACACCATTGCATAGCCGTTCTCGCATCAATACTCCCATCGGTCAAGACTCTTCACTGACGCGTTTCGCCCCAAATCAGGGCTCTATTATAGGGATCTTTCTTGGTGGTCGCCCACATTGGGCCGGTGGAGGAATTAAAGTCACCTTGAGCATTACAATTTGAAAGATTTGGGATAAAAGAAAGAGGCGTATTCCGTACTTATTCCGGGAGACGTGTGGCATGTATCAGTCGGGGGATCTGGGGGGAATGAGATGTCGGAAAGCGTTTCTGGCCTATGATGAATACGTAGCGCGCCCGCCGCCGTGACAGAAACTCTGCTCGGAATTGATGGCCTACATACCGGGGCGGCCTCGGCTGAGGAGAGGAATTGAAATTAATTGGAGATGTGTTACCAAATAAATCACCGCGGACGTGTT
>NW_017310559.1:11596-13671 GCF_000935625.1 Nanorana parkeri | reverse complement strand
GGGACGCGGAATACGCGAGACTCTCAGTATTTAGATAGATGAGGGAGATTATAGAACTGGAAATCAAGTCCCCGAGTCGTGATCGGCCCGCCGCCGGCGTACTGACCCCACACAGTCGTGGACGTGCAACTAACGGCAAATGCTTCTATTCTTTAGTTTGGGATAGTGCGGGGGAGGCGTGGAAACTCAATCACATGTCAGGTCTGTGTCACCGTTGTGGAGATTTCCCATCACTTCCTGTCTAATGTTGTCAACAGGAACAGAACAAGGACATAAATGTTGAATAGAGACACAGACAGCAATGAAAAATGTGAAAGAGGATCAAAACCCAATACAGCCCCATCCCAAAAACTGCAAGAGAAGATATGGCTAGAGTTACACTTTAAGATGGGAAAACATACTGGATGGAACTCTTTTTTAGCATGGTGTGTGCAGGCCCAACTTTTCCCCTCCCCCTCTGGATGTAGAACTGCCCCTTCCCATGAGCATGCCCAGCTTTTCCCCTCCCCCTCTTGATGTAGAACTGCTCCTTCCCATGAGCATGCCCTGCTTTTCCCCTCCCCCTCTTGATGTAGAACTGCCCCTTCCCATGAGCATGCCCTGATTGTCCCCTCCCCTCTGTAGGACCGCCCCTTTCAATGAGCAGGCTCTGCTTACCCCTCCGCAAGTGCTGCCCCTGTGTTTCCCCTACCCTTTTGGATGTAGGACCACCCCTTCCCACGAGCAGGGCCTTCTTTCCCCCTCCCCCAGATAATGTAGGGCTGCCCTTACCGCTTGTGTGCAGTCCCTGATCTCTCTTCATATAGGACTGCCGCCTTACCGTGTGCAGGCTCTGCGCTCCCCTCCCCCTCTGGATATAGGAACCCCCTGACCCCAAGTGCGGGCTCTGCTTACCCCTCCCCATATGGGAAGCTTCTTCGTATCCCTCTGGATGTAGGAAGAAGATTCGGTAAAGAGATCCAAGGAGAGGTCAGAGGTCAGCCAGTAGGCGAAATCGGTAAATAGACCCTGTAAAGGTCAGAGGTCAGGCAGTAGGTGAAGTCAGCGAGCAGATCCGGGGAAGTACCCGGCAATGTCCAATCTGTGAAGTGCTGTCATATAAGAGACCCCCTTAAAGGGTCAGTCCACCCAGAACCAATGTTGGTGGATGCTGGAGAATTAAAGTGTATCTAAAAAAACACAGAAATGTAACAATGTAGCTCCCCGTGTCCTGTATCTATGGAGAAGCAGTGTTATCACAGTAGGACAGGACTACAGAACATCCCTGGTATTTATAACAAAGGGGAGATGTTCTGCAGTCCCCAGGGATGGCTGAGAACAATGTAACTGATAAGAGTCGGCACAGGGAGAGAGCACGGTATGTTACTTGTAGGGTTGCCACCTGTCCAGGATTCCCCCTGACAGTCCGGGTTTTGAATGCTGTCATGAAACCCGGACACAAGATGTCAGGCAGACAGGGGCAACCAAAATTAAGATAGTGGCTACCGGCCCTTCACTGAAAATAGTCTCAAATGTGATATTTACATATGAATGGGCGGCGCTATTTACATATGAATAAGCCACGACTCATTCTCCCCAAAAAATGTCCGCGCGTCGCTAGAGTGTTCGGGTTTCGCTTGAAGAAAAGGTGGCAACCCTGTTCACTCGATTTCTGGCAGGATCAACAGGTATATCTGCACTCATCATCAGACACATATAACAAAACACTTTCAGTGGTATAACTGAACATTTCAATAGGGAGCAAATAAAAGAAGTTGACTGTTGGGGTTTACATATTCCTTGGGGTTGATTCAGGGGCGTAACTAGAAATCACAGGGCCCCATAGCAAAATTTTGTATGGGGTCCCGTGATTTCTAGTTATACCCCTTGCAGAGCCCACGCAGCCCATCTGAGGGTGACCCTGCAGAGCCCACCATGGACTCTCTATGGTCTGCTCTGCAGGGTCACCCTCAGGTGGGCTGGTCGCACTCCTTACCTGTCCGCCTCCTCTTCCTCCACGCTCGCTGATGGGCCCCGCCTCCTCCTCCATCGCCGGGCCCGCCTCCGTCACCGGGCCCCGCCTCCTCCCGTGCTGT
>NW_017310559.1:0-7906 GCF_000935625.1 Nanorana parkeri | reverse complement strand
CTTTTCCCCTCCCCCTCTGGATGTAGAACTGCCCCTTCCCATGAGCATGCCCTGCTTTTCCCCTCCCCCTCTTGATGTAGAACTGCTCCTTCCCATGAGCATGCCCTGCTTTTCCCCTCCCCCTCTTGATGTAGAACTGCTCCTTCCCATGAGCATGCCCTGCTTTTCCCCTCCCCCTCTTGATGTAGAACTGCCCCTTCCCATGAGCATGCCCTGATTGTCCCCTCCCCTCTGTAGGACCGCCCCTTTCAATGAGCAGGCTCTGCTTACCCCTCCGCAAGTGCTGCCCCTGTGTTTCCCCTACCCTTTTGGATGTAGGACCACCCCTTCCCACGAGCAGGGCCTTCTTTCCCCCTCCCCCAGATAATGTAGGGCTGCCCTTACCGCTTGTGTGCAGTCCCTGATCTCTCTTCATATAGGACTGCCGCCTTACCGTGTGCAGGCTCTGCGCTCCCCTCCCCCTCTGGATATAGGAACCCCCTGACCCCAAGTGCGGGCTCTGCTTACCCCTCCCCATATGGGAAGCTTCTTCGTATCCCTCTGGATGTAGGAAGAAGATTCGGTAAAGAGATCCAAGGAGAGGTCAGAGGTCAGCCAGTAGGCGAAATCGGTAAATAGACCCTGTAAAGGTCAGAGGTCAGGCAGTAGGTGAAGTCAGCGAGCAGATCCGGGGAAGTACCCGGCAATGTCCAATCTGTGAAGTGCTGTCATATAAGAGACCCCCTTAAAGGGTCAGTCCACCCAGAACCAATGTTGGTGGATGCTGGAGAATTAAAGTGTATCTAAAAAAACACAGAAATGTAACAATGTAGCTCCCCGTGTCCTGTATCTATGGAGAAGCAGTGTTATCACAGTAGGACAGGACTACAGAACATCCCTGGTATTTATAACAAAGGGGAGATGTTCTGCAGTCCCCAGGGATGGCTGAGAACAATGTAACTGATAAGAGTCGGCACAGGGAGAGAGCACGGTATGTTACTTGTAGGGTTGCCACCTGTCCAGGATTCCCCCTGACAGTCCGGGTTTTGAATGCTGTCATGAAACCCGGACACAAGATGTCAGGCAGACAGGGGCAACCAAAATTAAGATAGTGGCTACCGGCCCTTCACTGAAAATAGTCTCAAATGTGATATTTACATATGAATGGGCGGCGCTATTTACATATGAATAAGCCACGACTCATTCTCCCCAAAAAATGTCCGCGCGTCGCTAGAGTGTTCGGGTTTCGCTTGAAGAAAAGGTGGCAACCCTGTTCACTCGATTTCTGGCAGGATCAACAGGTATATCTGCACTCATCATCAGACACATATAACAAAACACTTTCAGTGGTATAACTGAACATTTCAATAGGGAGCAAATAAAAGAAGTTGACTGTTGGGGTTTACATATTCCTTGGGGTTGATTCAGGGGCGTAACTAGAAATCACAGGGCCCCATAGCAAAATTTTGTATGGGGTCCCGTGATTTCTAGTTATACCCCTTGCAGAGCCCACGCAGCCCATCTGAGGGTGACCCTGCAGAGCCCACCATGGACTCTCTATGGTCTGCTCTGCAGGGTCACCCTCAGGTGGGCTGGTCGCACTCCTTACCTGTCCGCCTCCTCTTCCTCCACGCTCGCTGATGGGCCCCGCCTCCTCCTCCATCGCCGGGCCCGCCTCCGTCACCGGGCCCCGCCTCCTCCCGTGCTGTCGGCCACGGGCCACTGCCTCCTCCTTCACTGCCGGGTCCGGCCTCCTCCACAGCCGCCGCCGCTGGCTCTCATTAACTCAGCGGCGGTTCTGGAGACGAACGCGCTGCTGCACAGATGATGGTCAGTGATCTGAACGGCAGCAGCGCATTCTTCTTCAGAGCCGCCAGTGAAAGCCACCAGCAGAGGATGCCATAGCGACCCAGGCGGTCCGCTCGGCATCAGGCCGTGCCCCGGGCCCCATAGCGGCCGCCTGGGTCGCTATGGCGATTGTTCACTCAGCTCCTATCACTGAATTCTGTATAATATAATAATGATAAGTCACTTGTTTCGGGGCTTGATTTCTAAAACGTTCGCTCAGTCACATGCTGCGAGAATGGCGTTCACGTATCATTCCCACCACTAGATGGAGCTGAAGAGCATTGGAATCTCCTTTGCTCCTCGGCTCCACCTAGTGGTGGGAATGATACGTGAACGTCATTCTCCCAGCATTTGATGAGCGAACGTTTTATAAATCAACCTCTGAAACCAGTGACTTATCATTATTCTATTATACAGAATTCAGTGATAGGAGCGCAGGCGTCTCTCTCTCTCTCTCCGAGGGAAGTTGGCACGTAGCGGAGCTAACCATCTAGTTATTGGAAGACGAGCCCACCATTAACCTCCAGCGCACACATTACGCCTCCTGCATTATTAAACACATCTTCCTTTATCTACATTCCGCCGTTATTCCTCCATACGTCCATCCGCGTGTTAATGCTGGACCCGCATCAAGCGCCGCCGACGGGTAAAATGTCCGGTTGGTTGTCTCCATTTACTTAAATAACACATCTGGCACGGCCGAGCTGATTAAAGTGATCCGCGCGCTGAACAAAGTACTGTTTAAATGAATCATAACTATTCCTTGAGCACCTACTCGGGGCCGTGTAATACGCCTTGGCACGCAGCGCCGGGGTCCATTTGCATAATGTATTTCTTCATACCTACTGGCAGTGCAGGGCAAGAGGAGGAAGTCAACGCAACCTCTCAAAGGAAGTGAGCTCTGTTTTTGGGTCAGCCAATCAGAGAAGCAGAAAGAAGGAGGGTCTCATTCTGCAATTCGTACTGCGCAGTGACCCATAATAACCAATCAGCATCTACTGTCCTGAAATTCAGCCATTTTTGTATCGTTTCCCCTGAAGACAGTGGAAGCCGCCCCCCCTATGGCTGGAAACAGAAGCGATAGATTGTTGTATACGCCATCTACAGCGCGCACATTGTGATTCATGGCCTGTTCCCGAAGCGTACAGAAATCAGGTAGAGTTCAGGCAACAGCACAGCCCAGTGAGCTGTAGCTCCAACATTACATAGCTGTTCACTTTAATACATCACCCCCAATAGACTCCCAACCACTATTTCTGTGGCAATATGCTGTTGCCCCAAACGTTGCCAAAAATTAGGGTGGGGCAACTTTTTGTTACAGCTTTACACCCCAAAATAACCATCTTAGCCAGTCCGTCGGCACTGCCCTGCAGCTTCATCTCCCACGTGACCTTCTCTAGCCATTCAGCGAAAGCTTGTCCTCAATTTAGACACGTGCGATTCGTTTTGGAAAAGTTCGTTTTTCGGACGAATTTTCTTTATTCAGAGATTCGGATGTATCCGAATCTCCGAATAACAGAAATGACGAATGAAAACGAATCTGAGTTTCCCGAAAATGACATTTCGGACTAAATTAGTTAGCGGTAGTCTGCACCTATTTTCGTTTTTGTGGCCGATTTTTCCTTGCAGAATAGTGACATTAAAAAATAAATAAATATTTATAGCAAGATTTTATTTTCTATATGTCTGTATCTATGTTGTATTATTTTTGTTATTATGTTCTATTGACAAAACCTAATAAATTCATTGTTAAAAAAAAAAATAAATAAAAAAATGTTTAATGTCACTTTGCTGCAACGAAACGAAAACGAAACGTCGCACAGACTACCGCTAACGGATTTGGTCCGAATCCCGAAACGAAATGACTTTGGGACCCGAATCCTTGAAAAATGAAATAACGCAAATTGCGAATCAAAAGGAAACGAAACAAACGAGTCACTCTAAAGTGACTCTCGCTAGATTATAAAACGTGTCCTGTTTTAACATGGGTATAGTGCACAAAGGGGTGCTAGGTGCCTGACGCCCAGAAGTTTTGAGGGTGCTGATGATTCTTCAGCCGCCGTAGCTTTACAAGAGAGTGTTCAGCAGCATTGACGGCATTGGCAGCATTGACAGCATTGGCAGCATTGACGGCATTGGCAGTATTGACGGCATTGGCAGCATTGACGGCATTGGCAGCATTGACGGCATTGGCAGCATTGATGGCATTGGCAGCATTGACGGCATTGGCAGGGGGGCTGATTTCTAATTTGAAATCTAATGATGGAATCCCTTTAACCACCATTTTGGACTTCCTCATCTTCCCCATTGCATGCCACGCCTTCAGCTGAGCTGTATCTCATTGGGTTCTTGTCGGGTCTCTTCAACTCACTGCATGTCACAGTTCAACACTGAAACTCTGTAGGAACAGCTGACTTTGCTTACCCCAGTGAATGGACCCATACTTCATCTCCCAAGGGCAACCCCAATGACCAACGGGGGGGTGAGAGATAGAGATGAAACGAACACCCCCGTGTTCCGTTCGTATTCGAACACTCGAACGGCTGAAAAGTTCGAATACGAACTCGAACTCAATGTAAGTGAATGGGGGGGGGTCGAACGGGTCCACAGTTGAACTGTGGCTGCAGCGGCCTGTGTCCCTTCAAATGCCTGCTGCTCTCCGCGCCTGTGTTGGCGGAGACAGCGGGGGGACACAGACCGCTGCATGCCTTCGCTGCCCCCCGTACCTCCGCTGCTGTCCCCGCCTCCGGTCCCCTGGTCCGTCGGGTTCTGCTCC
Organism: Nanorana parkeri; assembly: GCF_000935625.1. Taxonomy (NCBI): domain Eukaryota; kingdom Metazoa; phylum Chordata; class Amphibia; order Anura; family Dicroglossidae; genus Nanorana; species Nanorana parkeri. Next base: position 3,303 of record NW_017310559.1, on the reverse strand, counting down.
GATCCGGTCCGGCCGCGGCTCCTCTGCCCCGCCCCCCTGCCTCCTTTTCATTGCAGGCTGGGAGCCATACCCAGCCTGCTATTGGATATTGTAAAATGCAATAGCCAATAGCAAGCTGGCTATTGCACCCGCCCACGGCCTGCTGTCAATCAGCATGGTGGGACCTGATAGAGAACTTTCTCCTTCAGGCCCCTCCTCCGCTGAGCCCTGATTGGGCAAAGTCTTGCACCTGACCTGTGGTCAGGTGCAAGACTTTGACAAATCAGAGCTTCAGTGGGCATTTTGCATTATGGAATGTCCGCGGTCGAACAACCCGCGAGCATCCCATAAAGATCGGCGTTCGGCGAGTGCTCGAACTGCCGATGTTCGTTTCGAACTCATGTTCGCATCGAACACTCGGCTCATCCCTAGTGAGAGATGCCTAAATTTGGCAGCACAAATGTATTTTAGACCATAATGGCACCCACCTGTCACGAACCTTAGAGGGGTCTGAAGTGACGAGGGCGGCCTCTCTCACAACTCCGGTCCCTGAGCACCTGGATTGATCGCAGCGGCACAGAGGGGCAAGAGTCAGTGGCGTCACAAGGGGGGTGCGGCCCGCACCTGGGTGACACCATTGGAGGGATGACACCAAAATGACTGACAGTCATTTTGGTGTCACCCACCTCTGAAAAGTGGGCCGCTCGGTCATGGACCGTACGCCCGACAGTATCAGGAGAAAGGAGGGGACCCGGTGGCATACCTCATCCCACCGCGTGACTGTCCCCTCGTCTCTATGCAGGCGTCCATCACCAAGATGGCTGCCGGCAGGTATCAGAAGATCGCTGCGCGTGCGCGATGACATCATCGTGCACATGCGTGCTGATGTCCCGGCGGGGTGACACCCGGTGGCCGCTCTGGGTGTCACCCAGCCTCGGGACGCCCCTGGCAAGAGTGGCAATGGATGATGAATCTGCTGAGCAGTGGATGCTGCGATGTGCGTAGATCCAGACAGGAGCAAACATAAAGATACCTTGTCGCACTCCTTACCAGGAAACCCCAAATTAAATGAAGGGGGTGCTCGCAGTGACCACGGATGGCGCCGCAAAACAGTACAAAATAAATGGATTTCACCAGCACATCAACAATATAGCAGTCCAAAGTGTTTGTTTATTGGAACGTCATGTCACCAGAACTAGTGCTTTCGGGGGCCACGCAGGGTCCCCTTCATCAGCCTCAGCAATGACGAAGCTTGAGCCTGATGAAGGGGACCCTGCGTGGCCCCAAAAGCGCTAGTTCTTGTAAAATGACGTTCCAATAAAAGAACACTTGGGACGGCAATATTGTTGGCGTGCTGGTGACATCCATTTATTTTGATCCAGACAGGAGAACACACAACAGGATGGATCTTCAATGGGCCCAGGTCAGATGAGCTGGAGAGACAACAAGCAGACAGAAGGCACCGAAATCTGGAACAGGCCGAGGTCATCAACATGCGGGCAACGCAGTACCAGGGACAAAGCAACGCAGTACCAGGGACAAGGCAACGCAGTACCAGGGACAAGGCAGAATCGACAGTCAGGAGCAAGCCGAGGTTCAGGACAATGGAGAGAAACAGGTCAAGCCGGGTCAGTAACGGATCATCAGATCAGGGTACAAGGAATACAGGAATTACAAATCTCACAGCATAGGAGGACTAGAGGTCACAGCCTTTATAACCCAGAGGGCGCCAAAGTACAACTGACACGGCGGCACATGCCCATGCGCACGCGGCAATGCGCCTCACAAGTTCACGAACATGCGCACATTCACGCAGAGATGCTGCACTTGATACAGCTTGATACTAGCTCCAAGAGCTACGCCAGACGCATGAGCAAACCGCTGAACCTGAACTTTGGCTTTCTGAGTCCTGACAGCACCATTTTGCCAACACCTGATGACCGTGCTCCATTCCAAGAACTCCTTAATCTAGATTGATTACTGCTTCCGTGAAGTGACCACAACACTCACTGGCAACTTAAATCTGTAAAGAGGACCTGTCACCCCTGTGCAGCTATGCGTAGTATATACATTTTAAGCCTGACCTGAACCCAGGCATCCCATGATACCATGCGGAATACACAATTTAAGGAGAGGTGTCCAATCCACATCTAAATTTATAGCTCTTCCAAATCAGCCCTAACTATCTTCCCCAAGCAAGTGGCCCAATAACTCCTAAACTTTCTTATGTGAAACTTGCTGTAAACACACATTTCATCCCATGAAGGTCCTTTTGCGAAGAAATTACTGTTCTGACATCATCTGCTTTCCAGTAACCTAAGCCGCTAATTAAAGCTTTTCTCAGGAATTCGCCGTTTCATTTGTAAATCACAATAGAACGGCCAAACGGACCTTGCCTTCAAATACTGAGAGTTCCATTCAGGGTGCGGAACATGGTTTATAGTATATTAAATCCGGGACGAGGTGACGGGAGAGGAAGCAGAGCGCGGTGCGAGGGAGGATGAAGCTCTTCCTATTGATCAAGCACCCCGGAGAGGTCAGGAACAGGCTGTCGGCAGAAGTCGGCTCTGGTAATTATAAAGAAGGGGGAACAGGGCAAGAAAGACATAAAATACACATTTAAGTAGCTTTAGTAATTCTGCACCCTTCCTCCTCAGGGGTCAGTCTTTGGCACTATATGTCTCCATCTCGAGGCGATGAACACAATGCATCAAATCAACTTCATTCAGGAGAAAAATAGTTCTATTAAAGGGTCAGTCCATCCTAAACTGATGTTTTAGTGCTTAGTAGATGCTGGAGAGTTAAACCTCCTGATAGTCTCTTCTAACTCTTGGGTACTCTATTGGTGAGATTAACGTGCTGAGTTCCCGGGTCTGTACACCCGCTGTGCCCATTATGAGGAGTTCCCACCATCCCTGTGCTGAGTTCCCGGGTATGTACACCCGCTGTGCCCATTATGAGGAGCTCACACCATCCCTGTGCTGAGTTCCCGGGTCTGTACACCTGATGTGCCCATTATGAGGGGCTCCCACCATCCCTGTGCTGAGTTCCCGGGTCTGTACACCCGCTGTGCCCATTATGAGGGGCTCCCATCATCCCTGTGCTGAGTTCCCGGGTCTGTACACCTGCTGTGCCCATTATGAGGGGCCCCCACCATCCCTGTGCTGAGTTCCCGGGTCTGTACACCCGCTGTGCCCATTATGAGGGGCCCCCACCATCCCTGTGCTGAGTTCCCGGGTCTACACCTGCTGTGCCCATTACAAAAGGTACCCAGCATCCCTGTGCTGACAGTATGTACAGGAGAGGAGTGTGGGGGATATGACA
>NW_017310558.1:15957-18693 GCF_000935625.1 Nanorana parkeri | reverse complement strand
ACTCGGCGTTAGGTCCCTGGACTCGGTGTTAGGTTCCTGGATTCGGTGTTAGCTCCCTGGACTCGGCGTTAGGTCCCTGGACTCGGTGTTAGGTCCCTGGACTCGGCGTTAGGTCCCTGGACTCGGTGTTAGGTCCCTGGACTCGGTGTTAGGTCCCTGGACTCGGTGTTAGGTCCCTGGACTCGGTGTTAGGTCCCTGGACTCGGTGTTAGGTCCCTGGACTCGGTGTTAGGTCCCTGGACTCGGTGTTAGGTCCCTGGACTCGGTGTTAGGTCCCTGGACTCGGTGTTAGGTCCCTGGACTCGGCGTTAGGTCCCTGGACTCGGTGTTAGGTCCCTGGACTCGGTGTTAGGTCCCTGGACTCGGTGTTAGGTCCCTGGACTCGGTGTTAGGTCCCTGGACTCGGTGTTAGGTCCCTGGACTCGGTGTTAGGTCCCTGGACTCGGTGTTAGGTCCCTGGACTCGGTGTTAGGTCCCTGGACTCGGTGTTAGGTCCCTGGACTCGGTGTTAGGTCCCTGGACTCGGTGTTAGGTCCCTGGACTCGGTGTTAGGTCCCTGGACTCGGTGTTAGGTCCCTGGACTCGGTGTTAGGTCCCTGGACTCGGTGTTAGCTCCCTGGACTCTGTGTTAGGTCCCTGGACTCGGTGTTAGGTCCCTGGACTCGGTGTTAGCTCCCTGGACTCGGCGTTAGGTCCCTGGACTCGGCGTTAGGTTCCTGGGCTCGGTGTTAGGTCCCTGGACTCGGCGTTAGGTTCCTGGGCTCGGTGTTAGGTCCCTGGACTCGGCGTTAGGTCCCTGGACTCGGTGTTAGGTCCCTGGACTCGGCGTTAGGTCCCGGTCTCAGTCATACAGACGCAATGAGCTGAACTTGTCTGGATGGAGACTCCCCGGGACGTCTTTTGATGCTTTGAGGGGAGAATTCGCAGAGACTTCATAAGGTCCTCACCAGGAATCGAGTCCAGGACCCCAGTGCTGATCTTCGTCACAGTTGTCACTCTGGGACTTGCCCCGTTAATAGGGCCAGGGGCCCCGGGGGCTCTAATCGGGGACTTTGTGAGGAATTCTTTGAGGTTTGAGAAGTACATTTCCTCTCCATGATCCGTGTGATGTCATCAGATTTCTAATCAGAACTTTCATGAATAATGGAATCATTCGGAGTAATTCGGCTGTGGCGGCCCCTGAGGGGGAGGAGCTTCTCCCGCGTCAATTATTAAAGGAACATCAATTTAATTCCCTCATCTCCTGATAAAATCTGGAAGCAGAACCGGAGCCAAAGATGGCGCTTAATCTGGTCCCCCCTCCCCCCATCTACATGATAATGACATTTCCTGTTTTCATTACAATTCTTATTTTATACCCAATGATGTCATCGCCGGGTCTCCGTGCTTCTCTGTGCCACGTGGGCAGATCAGGGCTAGTGGGAGGGGCCCCGCAGGGTGCTGTACATAGCTTCCTGAACACATGCCAGCACCCTGCCTCAGGACATTCTCAAGAGCACCTCGGCTCACGATGCAAGCAGTGGGCCGGCTCTTGGGAGGAGTTATGCAAATATTAAAATGCCGGGTGTCAGTCAGGAGGAGTGGGCGTGTCTGGGCAGGATGTATTTGCATGCAGACCGCCCCTAGGTAACATGCGATGCTGAGCCTACATGATTGACAGGACTGAAATCCAATGAACGAAGACCAGAGAAGACTCCAGAGAAAAGTGACGTGTAGGTAAAGTCCACCAGCTGGGACAGGTATTGGACTTTTTGGGTACAGAAGCAGAACCAATGGGTCCATTCAGAACTGGATATAAGGTATATTCCTATGCTTGGCTGACTCCGGGGGGATGGGCTCTCCAGGCAGAATGTCAACCTACATATGTTTCTGGCCTGCTGTTGGCCGCCTTCTGGCCTGCTGTTGGCCGCCTTCTGGCCTGCTGCTGATCTGCTTCTGGCCTGCTGTTGGCCGCCTGCTGTTGGCCGCCTTCTAGCCTGCTGCTGATCAGTTCTGGCCTGCTGCTGATCTGCTTCTGGCCTGCTGTTGGCCGCCTTCTGGCCTGCTGCTGATCTGCTTCTGGCCTCCTGTTGGCCGCCTTCTAGCCTGCTGTTGGCCGCCTTCTAGCCTGCTGTTGGCCGCCTTCTGGCCTGCTGTTGGCCGCCTTCTGGCCTGCTGCTGATCTGCTTCGAGCAGCTTTTGCATCCCGCAGACTTGTAGTCCGGAGCGTATCTGTCAGAATAGTTCAGGTGACAATGTGCTGACTGACTCCATCCCTGCCCCCGCTGTCCGGACCTGCCAATCACAGGAATAGGAGGGAGGAGCCTCCGAGGTATATGAGCACCTGCAGTGATTACAATGGGGGGAGATTGCTTCCCGTATGGACACCAGCTGTGCAGCATGGTCAGTCAGCGGAGGATGCAGATCAATCATCATTGTGACAAGTTCATTTCCCGGGGGGATCAATAGACGCCGATCCGCAGCAAATATGTTACAGGCGAGCAGCTGTTCAGCCAACCAGAAAGAGGCGACTTCAAAGGTCAGCCGATCCAAAAACGGATATTGCACTTTAGGCGATCGCCGCCCCCTCATGCGTCCTGGAATCGAGCCGCCATGACGTCTCCGCAGCCCAGACCTCAGCTCCATCCATTGCAGGGGACGGAAACATCCATTGTGGGGAGTATGGCGGCTGCCGGCCTCGCTTCCTGAAAATGCTGATTGCCTGGCTGCAGAGGGGGCTGCTGGCATTGTGAACAA
>NW_017310558.1:15242-15941 GCF_000935625.1 Nanorana parkeri | reverse complement strand
GCCAGAGGAAAGTAACTGTGCGGCAGGGGGGAGCTGAGCTGCTGAGTCACTGCTGAGAGGGGGAGCTGAGCTGCTGAGTCACTGCTGAGAGGGGGAGCTGAGCTGCTGAGAGGGGGAGCTGAGTCACTGCTGGGATGAGGGAGCTGAGCTGATGAGTCTCTGCTAAGAGGGGGAGCTGAGTTATTGAGTCACTGCTGACAGGGGGAGCAGAGGGAGCTGAACAGCTGGGTCACTGCTGAGAGGGGGAGCAGAGGAGGCTGAGCTGCTGAGTCACTGCTGAGAGGGGGAGCAGGGGAGGCTGAACAGCTGGGTCACTGCTGAGAGGGGGAGCAGGGGAGGCTGAACAGCTGGGTCACTGCTGAGAGGGGGAGCAGGGGAGGCTGAACAGCTGGGTCACTGCTGACAGGGGGAGCAGGGGAGGCTGAACAGCTGGGTCACTGCTGACAGGGGGAGCAGGGGAGGCTGAACAGCTGGGTCACTGCTGAGAGGGGGAGCAGTGAGAGCTGAACTGTTGAGCTGAAAGGTGGAGATTGAATTCCGATGACTCAGCTTTGATTGGTCCGCAGTGCCTGCAGCTACAGAGGTCAGCAATCGCTCCGTCTTCCTAGTTATATGTAACGTTTCTCTTCCAGTGGTGAAGTATTTGTTACAATGTTACAATGTCGGCCCCGCGCCATGTATACAGATCCGGGATTGGTC
>NW_017310558.1:6219-15228 GCF_000935625.1 Nanorana parkeri | reverse complement strand
AAATGCACTTGCTGCAGGCGGAATCCTCTGTACTGTGTGTGACCCGAAGGGAGATGTGACATGGAGGGAGAGAGTGCTAGGGTATGTCTCCAGAGAGTGCTGAGGTTGTTGGTTATGTGTGTAGAAGAAGCTCTGAGATCTTGAGGAGGACATCACATGTATGTACATCATTGTGCAGGCAACATGTGACAGTGACATGTATGTACATCATAGTGCAGGAAACATGTGACAGTGACATGTATGTACATCATTGTGCAGGAAACATGTGACAGCGACATGTATGTACAGCATTGTGCAGGAAACATGTGACAGCGACAGGTATGTACAGCATTGTGCAGGAAACATGTGACAGCGACACGTATGTACATCATTGTGCAGGAAACATGTGACAGTGACACGTATGTACAGCATTGTGCAGGAAACATGTGACAGTGACATGTATGTACATCATTGTGCAGGAAACATGTGACAGTGACATGTATGTACATCATTGTGCAGGAAACATGTGACAGTGACATGTATGTACATCATTGTGCAGGAAACATGTGACAGCGACATGTATGTACAGCATTGTGCAGGAAACATGTGACAGCGACAGGTATGTACAGCATTGTGCAGGAAACATGTGACAGCGACACGTATGTACATCATTGTGCAGGAAACATGTGACAGTGACACGTATGTACAGCATTGTGCAGGAAACATGTGACAGTGACATGTATGTACATCATTGTGCAGGCAACATGTGACAGCGACATGTATGTACAGCATTGTGCAGGAAACATGTGACAGTGACATGTATGTACAGCATTGTGCAGGAAACATATATAAAAGAACTTCCTGTGTATCATAGACGAGTGTGCATAGAGAAAACTGACATTGCACTACAGCGCCACCTACAGCTCAAACATATCAGTATCGGCTGTTGTATGTCACCAGAGAGTGGCGGGTAGTCACACATGTGAGGTCTGTGCTGTGAAGGTCTCTGCCCCCCCGACCTCCTCACTACCATTATGAACTCCCCAAATTTCAGGACCCCAAAACAATATGTTCTCGGGTGTACACAGGGTGCTCCCGGCTGGAAGGAAGTCCTCCAGGACTCCGGCAGAGGGACTTCAAGGTCCACGTGGTCACTCAGCACTCACCTGATCCTCAGCTCCCATCATACCCAGAACAAAGCATCATGGTGCCGGGTCCCTGAGACCGGAGACAAATCCCAATGTTCTATGACCCGCCCCCTCGGCTGTTGTCACCGTTACTGACCTTCTACATTGAGAGATATTATGGAGGAACATTGGAGAGGCTGAAAACCTCTTTATCTTCCAGCTGAAGCCGCATAGCGGTATGGAAGGAACACGTTGTGCTTCTCAGGCTGACAACCTTCTGATTTCCCAATCTGCCGCTTCTGAAGGAATTCTTCCTCCTCCTCAGACGCCGTCTGTCCCCGAGATCTGGACCGGCACCAACTCACTAATTACATGAGGAAATGTTTCCTCTGCCAGAGTCCAAATCCATGGAGCAGTGTCACGTCAAACTCACTTTATAGCTCAATAATTGACCCGTCATGGAGGTCCTTGTTTAGGCACTTCCTGTTATAAGGTGACAATGCTCTGTCCTTGTTCAGACACTTCCTGTTATAAGGTGACAATGCTCTGTCCTTGTTCAGACACTTCCTGTTATAGGGTGACAACGCTCTGTCCTTGTCTTGGCACTTCCTGTTATAGGGTGACAACGCTCTTGTCCTTGTCCCAGTTGTGCTCGCATGTTGTCACATACAAGCAGCTGTGGTGACACACATTGCACAGACTTGTTCCACCGTTGTCACTATCAGGAAGCTGGTCCAGAGCGATGATGTGCAGTTGACGCTGCAGTGCGTGTATGTGGACAGGAAGCGGCTGAAAGAGGCCGGAGGAGACAGAGAATGACTGGAGAGTGCTGCGGACACTCCGACCCGTATATGAAGCGCGGCGTCCCGTTGTCAGGACAGAAATCACAATAAAGATGAAGAATTGGTGAAAAAAGACCCTAAAATACACTTTTATTATTGATAGAAACATGAAAGAGATCCCCCCCCCCCCCCTTTCTGGTCTCCTCTCTGGTCTCCTCCCTGGTGTCCTCCCTGGTGTCCTCCCTGGTGTCCTCCCTGGTGTCCTCCCTGGTGTCCTCCCTGGTGTCCTCCCTGGTGTCCTCCCTGGTGTCCTCTCTGGTGTCCTCTCTGGTGTCCTCCCTGGTGTCCTCTCTGGTTTCCTCTCTGGTGTCCTCTCTGGTCTCCTCTCTGGTCTCCTCTCTGGTCTCCTCTCTGGTGTCCTCTCTGGTGTCCCCCCTGGTCTTCTCTCTGGTGTCCTCTGTGGTCTTCTCTCTGGTGTCCCCCCTGGTGTCCCCCCTGGTGTCCTCTCTTGGGTCCTCTCTGGTGTCCTCTCTTGGGTCCCTCAGATGGACGGGGGACCCCGAGCAGTGAATCTCCGGCCTCATTACATGATACATTGTATTTCGGATATATCTTTCGCTGGTTCTTCCCTTTTGTTGTAAATCTCAGTGTCACTTTATGCGTCGGCCTGTCAGAGAACGCCGCGCTGACAGGTGATTCACATCGGAGTTGTGGAAACGCAGATTCATTTTCAGGTTCTTGGCTCCAACATTCTGCTGAGAGTGAGGAGGAAGAAAAGAACCGAGAGTTATAAATTCGGTCCTGAAATGTCACTTCTATCCGACTTTGTGAGTGCGGTGGAATGTGAGATCGCAGTCGGAGAGAAGTGACATTTCAGGACCGATCAGCTGTTTCAGGGCAGATCGTTTCTCCTGCACATGCAATCTACGATGCCAATCTGCCCTGGAACAGCTGGGAAAGCGCTGGAATGCTTCACCTATTGGCGGTCACACATTCCACCGCCGAAAAACTGGGCGGGATTACGTTAAAACGTGTGACCACGTCACCGGTCACACATTTTAACGTAGTCACAACCTTTGTTAGAACACCGCCATCAGAGGGGTATAGCCGGTACCCATGTGAGAGGTCTGGGGGGCCTCTTACATGGGTATCAACTGTACCGAGGCGGCATCCCGACGACCAGACCAGCCCACCTGGGACCCTGCAAAGCCCACCATTGCAGTGTCAGGTGGGCTATACAGGATCTATGGTGTGCTCTGCAGGGTCTCAGGTAAGTCCAGCACGCTACTGCAACATTAGAGACCGCTGGGGGAAGGTGGGAGTGGGGGACAGTGTGATCCGCTCCCGCGCCCCCCCCCCCGTCTTTGGAGGGGGCCCAAGATAAAATCTTGCACCAGGGCCCTTTGGTTATTAGATCCGCCACTGCCTTTCAGCAAGATAATGATCCAATGCACACTGGAAAATCCCCCAAAGATTGTCTGACAAAAGAAGAAATGGGGGGCTGTGGATGGGCCTAGCCAGACCCTCATTGAGTACCCCTGAAATGTTGTGGGGGGATTAGAAATGGGCGGCTCATGCCAGGAAACCGGGAATTTTGAATGGAGGAGTGATGAAAAAATTCCATGTTGATATCAGAGACTGGAGGGCAGTTATAGACATTGCCAACAAGAAGTCATTTCTGGAGACTGCGGTCTATGAGGGGATTTCTCCTCTCACTTCCTCATGCATCTAAGAACAGGAAGTGAAGGCATATCTCCTCATTGGGTCACATATCTCCTCATTGGGTCACATATCTCCTCATTGGGTCACATATCTCCTCATTGGGTCACATATCTCCTCATTGGGTCACATATCTCCTCATTGGGTCACATATCTCCTCATTGGGTCACATATCTCCTCATTGGGTCACATATCTCCTCATTGGGTCACATATCTTCTCATTGGGTCACGTATCTCCTCATTGGGTCACATATCTCCTCATTGGGTCACATATCTCCTCATTGGGTCACAGATAATAAAAGAATAAGAAAACCCTGACTGAGTTTTGACCATTTTCTATCATTTGTAAAACAGAAAAAAAAGTTTTGACATGAGATATTCTTTATGAATAGATTTTGGGCCCTCGTCCTATTTAAAGGGCCCCTCTTGGGAGCCGGATACAGCCCAATAAGACGCCATGTTTTTCTAACATTTGCACCTTTGCTCTTTGATGATATCACGGAGTTCAGGGGTACAGGTACTGTTAAGAACAAGAATAGTCGGGGACTCGTACACACGCATACACATCCAGAGTCACACGCACACACGCAATGGGTTGGACTTGATGGACCTGAGTCTTTATTCAACCTCAAATACTATGTAACTATACTATGTAACTATACTATGTAACTATACTATGTAACTATGTAACTATACTATGTAACTATACTATGTAACTATGTAACTATACTATGTAACTATACTATGTAACTATCTAACTATACTATGTAACTATACTATGTAACTATGTAACTATACTATGTAACTATGTAACTATACTATGTAACTATACTATGTAACTATGTAACTATACTATGTAACTATACTATGTAACTATCTAACTATACTATGTAACTATACTATGTAACTATCTAACTATACTATGTAACTATACTATGTAACTATGTAACTATTGAGTTTCTTTTTCCTGATTTAGCTCCGTTGTATTTTTTTTTGCCGTCTGTTAATGTTTGAAAAGGAAACAAATATGACAAAGAAAACATAAACAGTGAGCCGCTGCCACCCGCTCTCCCCATTCCAACGCTCCATCACTGCTGGCAAATTTCCCCCTCATTATCCCGTTACCAGGTGTCAATGTAATTCCTGCCGCCAAGAGGAATTGGCTGGCGTGATGAGGAGACATACGTTCCATTCAAATGAGATAACGTCACACCGGTTCAACCCCAATGCAAAACCTTCAGCAGATTGGAGCTCTGCAGTGCGAATATGTTGTGCGATTTCCTCCTTCCGCCCCAAAATCAGTGCCGACTTCCTGTTCACATCGGCTATCGGGCTACGGCGAAGAGAGTCCAAGAGAGTCCATACAGCCGAATCGCTCGATACATGTCAGCGTTCAACCAAATGTCCAACACTAGAGGTTTAGGTGTATTCTGCTTTGTTTGGCATTAACACTCTATCAGCGCAACATTGATGACACTATTGATTGGCAGTTCTCATTGTCATAATTATTGGGGTAAGGCTGCTGCTGGGTGCCGCCATCTTGGATGTAATGCCAGGAGCCCTGTCAGGGAAGGGGAGAAGGAGACCAGTCTAGTCATTTAGTTCTGACTCACTGGTGGTGTTATTGGAGCTGTGACTGGTCCGGCCTCCTCCACCGCCACTGCTGGCTCTCATTGACTCAGCAGCGGCTGTCCAGAGGAACGCGCTGCTGCACAGGTTACGGTCAGTGATCTGATCAGCGGCGTGTTCCTCTTCAGAGCCGCCAGTGAAAGCCAGCTCGGCATCTACCCGGGCCCCCCTGTGCCCCGGGCCCCATAGCGGCCGCCTGGGTCGCTATGGCGATTGTTACACCACCGCTCCTGTCGCCCGGCACATGCAGTTCTGGGCACTGGGCGGTTAGTTGTCTTCTACATTTAGCCACAGGGCTAAATGTACAGCGGGGAAGCCGCCACTTGTTTTGTACCCGAGATCACTTGTATGGAGCCTGCATACAGGGGGCGGGGGGGCGCATTGAGGAACCTGGCCTTGGGGCAGCAGAAAGAGTAACTTTGGCCCTGGCTATGATCACCAACTGACCAATCTCAGAGGGAGCAGTCACTGAATGATATTAGAAAACGGATCCTGGATGATGAGCTCCCCATTGATAATAAGATGCATGTATGTGCACTGAGCTTCCTATATGGAGCCTAATACAATAACAATTAAAGGGGACGAGTATCTTCCTGAACAAATCCTTCCTGTCCAATTGGTCTTATTGCACCGCTCCCATCGGAATCACAATACCCCAGTGACTGCACCCAACAGATCCCAACATACAATCTAGAACCCTCCCATCTGTCTCCGGAAATCTCTTTACTTTGTTTTCAAAACTCATTAGTGAGTGGGAAGGTTTTGAAAACAAATAATTCCCTTTGATGTTCAGGCGGCTGCAGCCGAGTGCCGCAACCTGTGCAAACTGGAAGCGCTGGGTCATTTCGTCATGTTTATGTTTGTGGTTTCTCTGCAATGGTGATGATTACTGTAATCAGGTGTCATGAATATGGACGCACACTCTCCATGACAGCCACACGCTGACATACAACACTGTGTAGGTTATGGGTACACCAATGTCCTCTACTACTAAAGACGTGGCCCATACGTTACCTGGAGCTGTAGGGTATTACTGCGCGGCTAACACACTCAGGGGCCATTCCTAGAAGCAGAGATTCAGAATAACTCACCCCAGAGGAACACTTCAAGTCATTCTCAGAGCTCAGGGAACCCCTGCTAATAAATTATTTAATGTGTTCTTACATTGGTGGTCAACGGTGGAAGGCCACCCCTTTACATTGGTGGTCAGTGTAAAAGTGTCCGATACACTGATGGTTAGAGAAGGAGGGCCTCTCTTACATTTAAGGTCAGTAGGACAAGGCATACCTTTGATTTGTGGACAGTTGGTGGAAGAATGTCCTTTACATTAGTGATCAGTGGAGAAGGCTCCTCCTTACATTGTTGGTCAGTAGTAAAGTGTCCCCCACATTGGTGGTCAAATGAGAAGGTTCTCCTAACATTGGTGGTTACATTTATGGTCAGTGGGACAAGGGATACCTTTGATTGGTGGACAGTTGGGGGAAGAATGTCCTTTACATTAGTGATTAGTGGAGATGGCTCCCCCTTACTTTAGTGGACAGCAGAAAAGTGTACTCCACACTGATGGTCACAGAAGGAGGGCCTCTCTTACATTTATGGTCAGTGGTACATTGGTGGTCAGTGGAGAAGGTTGTCCTTACATTGGTGATCAGTGGAGAAGGTTGTCCTTACATTGGTGATCAGTGGAGAAGGTTGTCCTCACATTAGTGGTCAGTGGAGAAGGTTGTCCTCACATTGGTGGTCAGTGGAGACGGTTGTCTTTACATTGGTGGTCAGTGGAGAAGGTTGTCCTTACATTGGTGGTCAGTGGAGAAGGTTGTCCTTACATTGGTGGTCAGTGGAGAAGGTTGTCCTTACATTGGTGATCAGTGGAGAAGGTTGTCCTTACATTGGTGATCAGTGGAGAAGGTTGTCCTCACATTAGTGGTCAGTGGAGAAGGTTGTCCTCACATTGGTGGTCATTGGAGACGGTTGTCTTTACATTGGTGGTCAGTGGAGAAGGTTGTCCTTACATTGGTGGTCAGTGGAGAAGGTTGTCCTTAGATTGGTGGTCAGTGGAGAAGGTTGTCCTCACATTGGTGGTCAGTGGAGAAGGTTGTCCTTACATTGGTGGTCAGTGGAGAAGGTTGTCCTTACATTGGTGGTCACTGGAGAAGGTTGTCCTTACATTGGTGGTCAGTGGAGAAGGTTGTCGTTACATTGGGGGGGAGAGGGGAGGGTCTACATTGGTGGTCAGTGGAGAAGGTTGTCCTTACATTGGTGGTCAGTGGAGAAGGTTGTCCTTACATTGGTGGTCACTGGAGAAGGTTGTCCTTACATTGGTGGTCAGTGGAGAAGGTTGTCCTTACATTGGTGGTCAGTGGAGAAGGTTGTCCTTACATTGGTGGTCAGTGGAGAAGGTTGTCCTTACATTGGTGGTTACATTTATGGTCAGTGGGACAATGGATACATTTGATTTGTGGTCAGTTGGAGGAGGAATGTCCTTTACATTAGTTATCAGTGTAAAAGGCTGCCCCTTACTATGGTGGTCAATGGCCGGCGGAACTTGACCTGGTTGGGATTTCAGCACCAGTGGCCCACAGGCTGCCTGTACTCATCACCATCTTCTGCCAATTTAGCATTCTTTAGATTTTGACTGAACTATGAACTGCGTGGAACTGAGCCATCCATAGCAGTCAGCTGACAATGAAAGCTTAGAAATGGCCGGATCCAGAGTCCAAACAATTGAAGTTTATCATGAATGCCATTCGCTTGGCATTTTAGTGGGGTCAATTCATGTCCACTACAGTTTTGATTCAGGCACTTAAAGTTAGGGAAAAAAAATATCACCCTAACCGTCCCCTCCACTCATCCCAAGACCTCCTGCTTTCCAGCTCCCTCGTCAACTCCTCCCATACTCTCCTCCAGGACTTCTCTAGAGTCTCTCCTATCCTCTGGAACTCTTTACCCCAACCTGTCCATCTATCTTCCACTCTGACTGCCTTTAGGCGATTCCTTAAGACTCATCTCTTCAGGGAAGCCGATCCCACCTCAACCATTCATCCCCCACACAGCTCCCTCCTCCTGTATCACTGGCCCCTCCCTCTTAGTTCGTAAGCCCTCAGGGGCAGGCCCCTCCTTACCATCTTGTCTTGTATTGTGATTGTAATGTCTTCCTTATATTGTACAGCGCTGCGCGAGCTGTTGGCGCTCTATAAATCCCGTATAATAATAATAAATGAAACTATGGATGAAAGATTGCTGAGAGCCTTTTAGTTTCATGTACAAAATGCCACATTCATGGTAGGCACACTACATCAGGGCCGTCCCTATAATGAAGCGATTGCCTCAGGCGGCATCCTCTTGGGTCACGTGGGGGGGTGACTGTCTGCTGCCCCCTTTCCAGAGCTTCCTAAGAACTAGGTGGGACGCCATGCACCACAAACCGCCCCCATCAGGCCCCCCTCCCCGAAACCTGGAACGCCAGCCAATTGGCACTTAAAACTAAAACAGCTGGGTGGATGGAATGGAGTAGAGTGGGATAGTGCAGGAAACCCTAACCCAAGATCGGTACTGACTGCTTGAAGTCCCTCCTGCTCAGAAATCCTGTTACATTGCCCAGTATGGGTAAAGATCAGGTTCACTTTAATACACATTTAATACTCTTGCTGTGCAAATCCCTCCGGTATTGTGCGTTTGCTGCCTTGCTGAATAAAAGTGCCGGACGAAGCTGCTTGCACTGTTCCTGGGTGTCCCGGTCTATGCATGGCTGAGTGCCGCTGATGCCAGTTGAG
>NW_017310558.1:0-6196 GCF_000935625.1 Nanorana parkeri | reverse complement strand
GGGGGGTTGGCAGGTAGGGGGTGCATTGAGGAACCCGGCCTTGGGGCAGCAGAGTAAATCCGGCCCTGGTTAGGTACCATGGGGCAGTCGGCTTTGCCTTCCATGGTTAAGATCCGGAAGGTCCATCATACTTCACCTGCATGTAAAGTCTTTCTCCTGCTTTATGATGGATTCATATACACACACAGGTGATACATACAAATAGAAGACCTGCAGGTGCCCCGATGATGAATATAGGTAAATATATGTATATGAATGCAGAGTATGGAACGCTCCGCAGAGAACAGATGGAGAGATCAGTATACTGTCACTCCTCAGTGCACGTTGCTAGAATAATACACGGCGTCTAAGTAACTCTGACCTATTGCCGCATGACGGAGTGTCAATCACCCTCCACGCCGCGGCGTTCACCCAGTGGAGTTATTTGTAAGCCAAACAAAACGTCCGGGTCTTTTTCTTGCTCATTTATTCCTGTGTATGGAGAGTATACATGGCATGCTGTCACAAGACCGATACAGGGGCTGCCGCTGCCGAGGTCCTCCTGAAAATGCTTGTTGCTTGGCTGTTAGTCTGAGCCCTGCACCTTATTCTTTCCGGGTCACTGACCTGGAACAAGTATATGTATCAGGAAAGTAAGAAACATCTACCGAGATCATTTCTGGGATAAAGGTGATGACTCCCATTGGGTAAGTCATTATATAGGAAAGAGGTGGCCAAATGTGGCCCCAAAACCTCGAGACAGTCGCACAATAGCAGCGTGTTTTCATGCAGCATGCAACGCCCAGGAAGGAGAAAGTGGGGGGTAAAATAACCCCCATCATTGGTGCCAGTGTCCACAATACTAACCCCCATCATTGGTGTCAGTGACTGCAATAATAACCCCCATCATTGGTGTCAGTGTCCACAATAATAACCCCCAGCAGTGGTGTCAGTGACTGCAATAATAACCCCCATCATTGGTGTCAGTGACTGCAATAATAACCCCCATCATTGGTGTCAGTGTCCACAATAATAACCCCCAGCAGTGGTGTCAGTGACTGCAATAATAACCCCCATCATTGGTGTCAGTGACTGCAATAATAACCCCCATCATTGGTTTCAGTGTCCACAAAAATAACCCCCATTATTGGTGTCAGTGTCCACAATAATAACCCCCATCATTGGTGTCAATGTCCACAATAATAACCCCCAGCATTGGTGTCAGTGTCCACAATACTAACCCCCATCATTGGTGTCAGTGTCCACAATACTAACCCCCATCATTGGTGCCAGTGTCCACAATAATAACCCCCATCATTGGTGCCAGTGTCCACAATAATAACCCCCATCATTGGTGTCAGTGGACACAATAATAACCCCCATCATTGGTGTCATTTGACCCCAATCAGCCAGCTCGATGCTGATAAATCTCATTAAATGTGCATGTGATCTGCTGACCTAGTATATTTGATTCCAAGCAGAGAGAAGGGGGTGGGGTAGGAGAGCGGTGTAGGTACACACTGCCACTTAACATTTATCTCTTGCTTGTATAGACACCTGAACTGCCAAACAGTTGGATCGATGCTGATTGGATGGAAAGCCGGCTTCCCAGGCAATCAGCATCGAGCATCAAATCAGCAAACGACATGGAGCCAACTTTCTGGCCAATCAGGAAGCCGGGCGGTGGGTAATGAAACGCCGGCCGGCTTTCTGAATTTCTGGGAAGCCGGCTCCATGCTAGCGGAAGTACCTGTATCGGTACTCATACTCAATACTAAAAAACCTAATAATAACCCCCATCATTGGTGCCAGTGTCCACAATAATAATCCCCATCATTGGTGTCAGTGTCCACAATAATAACCCCCATCATTGGTGTCAGTGTCCACAATAATAACCCCCATCATTGGTGTCAGTGACTGCAATAATAACCCCCATCATTGGTGCCAGTTTCCACAATAATACCCCCCAGCATTGGTGTTAGTGACTGCAATAATAACCCCCATCATTGGTGTCAGTGTCCACAATAATAACCCCCATCATTGGTGTCAGTGTCCACAATAATAACCCCCAGCATTGGTGTCAGTGACTGCAATAATAACCCCCATCATTGGTGTCAGTGTCCACCATAATAACCCCCATCATTGGTGCCAGTGTCCACAATAATAACCCCCATCATTGGTGCCAGTGTCCACAATAATAACCCCCAGCATTGGTGTCAGTGACTGCAATAATAACCCCCATCATTGGTGCCAGTGTCCACCATAATAACCCCCATCATTGGTGCCAGTGTCCACAATAATAACCCCCATCATTGGTGCCAGTGTCCACAATAATAACCCCCATCATTGGTGTCAGTGTCCACAATAATAACCCCCATCATTGGTGCCAGTGTCCACAATAATAACCCCCATCATTGGTGCCAGTGTCCACAATAATACCTCCCAGCATTGGTGTTAGTGACTGCAATAATAACCCCCATCATTGGTGTCAGTGTCCACAATAATAACCCCCATCATTGGTGTCAGTGTCCACAATAATAACCCCCATCATTGGTGCCAGTGTCCACAATAATAACCCCCATCATTGGTGCCAGTGTCCACAATAATAACCCCCATCATTGGTGTCAGTGTCCACAATAATAACCCCCATCATTGGTGCCAGTGTCCACAATAATAACCCCCATCATTGGTGCCAGTGTCCACAATAATAACCCCCATCATTGGTGCCAGTGTCCACAATAATAACCCCCATCATTGGTGTCAGTGTCCACAATAATAACCCCCATCATTGGTGTCAGTGACTGCAATAATAACCCCCATCATTGGTGCCAGTGTCCACAATAATAACCCCCATCATTGGTGCCAGTGTCCACAATAATAACCCCCATCATTGGTGTCAGTGTCCGCAATAATAACCCCCATCATTGGTGTCAGTGTCCACAATAATAACCCCCATCATTGGTGTCAGTGACCACAATAATAACCCCCATCATTGGTGCCAGTGTCCACCATAATAACCCCCATCATTGGTGCCAGTGTCCACAATAATAACCCCCATCATTGGTGCCAGTGTCCACAATAATACCTCCCAGCATTGGTGTCAGTGACTGTAATAATAACCCCCATCATTGGTGTCAGTGTCCACAATAATAACCCCCATCATTGGTGTCAGTGTCCACCATAATAACCCCCATCATTGGTGCCAGTGTCCACCATAATAACCCCCATCATTGGTGCCAGTGTCCACAATAATAACCCCCATCATTGGTGTCAGTGTCCACAATAATAACCCCCATCATTGGTGCCAGTGTCCACAATAATAACCCCCATCATTGGTGCCAGTGTCCACAATAATACCTCCCAGCATTGGTGTTAGTGACTGCAATAATAACCCCCATCATTGGTGTCAGTGTCCACAATAATAACCCCCATCATTGGTGCCAGTGTCCACAATAATAACCCCCATCATTGGTGCCAGTGTCCACAATAATAACCCCCATCATTGGTGTCAGTGTCCACAATAATAACCCCCATCATTAGTGTCAGTGTCCACAATAATAACCCCCATCATTGGTGCCAGTGACTGCAATAATAACCCCCATCATTGGTGTCAGTGGACACAATAATAACCCCCATCATTGGTGCCAGTGTCCACAATAATAACCCCCATCATTGGTGCCAGTGACTGCAATAATAACCCCCATCATTGGTGTCAGTGACTGCAATAATAACCCCCATCATTGGTGTCAGTGGACACAATAATAACCCCCATCATTGGTGCCAGTGTCCACAATAATAACCCCCATCATTGGTGTCAGTGTCAGTGTGACTTGTAGGACAATGTGGATGAGGATTCTCCAATTTTGGATTCACCTATTTCCACACAAATCGGTCAGAACTGCGGAGAATTGCCCAATCTACAAATCCAGGCGACGAGGGTTCATGAATCGGAGGATTCTTCATATTTCACATCGTCAGAATCTCCTTCATTGATGACGTCCCAGAACTAGAACTTCTCATTCCTCTATCCTGACAGAATATCAATCAAAGACTCTAATTAAAGCGCAAAATGAACATAATATTGATATAGACTGCGGTCAGACTATGGACAGACTATGTATAGACTATGGACAGACTATGTATAGACTATGGACAGACTATGGACAGACTATGGACAGACTATGGACAGACTATGGACAGACTATGTATAGACTATGGACAGACTTTGGACAGACTATGTATAGACTTTGGACAGACTATGGACAGACTATGTATAGACTTTGGACAGACTATGGACAGAATCTGGAACAGTTGCCCATGACAACCAATCAGCTTCCATCTTCAGCTTGATCAGTTCAGCTTTTAATATATAAGCTGGTTGGTTGCTATGGGCACCTGCTGCAGATTTTGTCTGCTCCAGTTTTAGTACATTCCCCTCATATTGGTACATCACACCGCTATGAGGCTGCGGGCACAGAATGTTCATTTTCAGGGCTGTTTGGGCACAATTCACATTTTAAAGGATCCCTATAACAATTCGCGTGACGTCACGACGAGCGCTGAGGGGAGGCGGGAGACACCTGGCGGATTCCGTCAGTCGCCCAGCAGTCTGGGCTGAGTGAGGAGGGGGGATCGTTGCGCCGGCTGTCCGCACACACGGAGCTCGTGATGGACGATGCAGCCTCCAGCCAGCCCAGCTCCGGAGTGTGTGTGCGCCCATCGGGGTAGCTCGAAGCTTCTCCTCCACACAGGCAGCAATAACAGTGTGACAGGGAAAGTCCTTCCCGGCGGCTGTCATCTCGTCATAACAGGAATACAAATCATATGTGAGGAGGAGAGAATCCGAGAATAATAAGCATTATAGAGACGCCGTCTCCCATAACAACCATCGCACACGCCGTCTCCCGTAACAACCATCGCACACGCCGTCTCCCGTAACAACCATCGCACGTATGAGCGATAGACAATTTGCAGCCAGCCTGAGGAAACCTTCATCCCATTCCGTGCTAGGAAGAAATCCTGAGAAGTGATAAAAAGGACGTGATCGCCGGGGGGCAACGCCGCCATAATCCCGGATCTTCTGCACCGTTCACCAAGGAGCGATAAGCCGGATGTGGTCGCCGGGGGCAACGCCGACATAATTCCGGATCTCCAGTTGGCTGGCGGATGTGGGATCTGCTCCCCCGACCCCCCTATGTGCAATAAGGCATCGCAGCATCTCCCCCGTTACCTGTATCCCATCCCCCGCTGATCCTCCTCAATGTCTTTTATGTATTCCTTGGCAATAACATGAGCAATAATTCCTGAGGATCGGAGGATTCCGATATATATATATATATATACGTTGTGTCTGAGCCGGCGGAAGCTGACGCACTAAAGCTGATCGTCTATATACCAAGAACTAGAAGAAGCCATCGGACCCCCAAATCTTATTTCGGTTGCTGTGTGGAATGTTGGATGCTGTTGGTTCCCCTTTAAGAATCCGTCTCCAGGCGCTGATGAAGAGACACTTTGTTGCCGATGCTTCCGATCAATAATCAATATCTGCCTTTATTTTTGTAACTCTTCTTTTCTTTACATCATCCGGATTTCTTTATTTTTGTAAAACTTGTTTTCTATGTTTTTTTGGAGAAGTCGGAATTCGGTGAACTGTTCCTAACTGCCGGCGTCGCGGAGACGTTGGCGGTGAATGTCGGCCTGACGGGGACGCGCAGAGATTTCGCGCCGTCCCGCGTTAGGTTCTTGTATATTTCTGCTACCCGCGTCGCCATGATGGAAGTACCGCCGTGCCCAAAAAAGAGCCTCTCGCTGCCCGTGCCGCGGGAGGGGCAAGCCACGCTCAAGCCTCCGCAGCATCTATGGAGGCAACCCAGGACGCCCATCAGAATCAAACACCGGGGCTACTCGGACACGGACCGGCACCACCACCGGCAGATGGAGAGAGCCGACGCCATGGACACCAGCGACCGTCCCGGGCTGAGGAAAACCAGGATGTCGTGGCCTTCGTCTTTCCACGGGACCACCAGCAACAGCCACGCAAGCCATAAGCAACGGTATGTGCCCATTTGTCTTGCTGCTAAGACCCCGCCCCCCCGCGCTGCACGCGTCGCCATCAAAGTCAGCTCGGAGCTCAGCGGTAAGGGCGCCTTTAAGGACATTATACAACTTGTATATATTGTATATAGATCATAGGACCGGTATATAGATCACGGGACCG
>NW_017310557.1:15658-18776 GCF_000935625.1 Nanorana parkeri | reverse complement strand
TCCAGACACCAGTCACAGAGATCACGTATGATACAGACACCGGTCACAGAGATCACGTATGATCCGGTGCTAACGGTCCTGGAGCTCTGGGAGGCAATTAAAAAATTTGAGTACCTGGCCAGTGGCTGAGGATTTGGATTTTTCTTTGCGACCCCCCGACACTAAGAGTCCCCGATAGAGATCACGTATGATCCAGACACCGGTCACATCCCACACCACATATCCCCTCCCCCCCTCATATCCCACACCACATATCCCACACCACATATTCCCTCTCCCTCATATCCCACACCACATACTTAACCCTCTTCACATTATACACCCTACACACTCCCCTCCCCCCTTATAGCCTTCATTCTCTACCTCCGTTTCACCGTGATAAACTTTCCCTATACACCCCTCACCCCATTCTCCTCCATGTACCCGTCACCCTCCCCCTCTGCCGACCCCCGGCTCCGTTCTCACCCGTCCAGCCTGAGGTGTCACACACTTCCACAGTCACAGCCGAACACGCTGACAGCTTCAGTCACACAGGCTCTCCACTCATTGGCCTAGGCTGGTGTAGTGGGCGGTGCGCAGGACTGGGTAAGCACGTTTGGTTGAGGTGTGCGTCAACGGTCACCGCAGAGCGCCCCGTCATGTGCGTAGCTTTAACCAATAACATGCCGGCATTGCTGTCACTTCTGAACCCAGACTCCGCCCCCGGGCGTCAATGCGAATGACGTCTCCATGGTGACGGACGGAGGCCGGGAGGGAGCTAGGCTGCAGCGGAGGATTTTAAACTGACCGAGGAGCCGTCTGTGGTGAGGAGGAGGTTACATATACCGGGGTGGAGGTGAGCGGGGTCCTGTACGGGGCACGTTATGGGACAATCTGGTGATCATGCGACATTATGTCAATGTTGAGCCCAGTGTTGCGTCAGGCTGACTTCCGGTTCTGGTGACCCCAATATCTGGGACAGGAAGTGAGGTGACCCTGCAGGGACACAGACAGTAATGACCTGACAAATGTTATAATTTTTTAGCCCCTGAACTGGAAAAACATTTTGACCAGCGCTCCCCTTTAAAGTATGTGTTCCTCATGGAGGATGGAGCGCCGGGTGTGCTGAATTCACCCCACAGTCCTCCTCCCAGACCCCTCACTAACCCACTGATCCATTCCGTGCTGGTAGTACTTCCGGGTATGGGGGGTCATGTGACTCGGGTCATGTCGGGGGAGATCTGTATTTCTGTCTTCCTATAAACATCTCTCATTTCAGGTCTGTCCTTGGAGGAGTCATGTCCGTCCTCTCACTCGCTGCGCGCTCGGCTCCAGGTACAGTCTGTTTCCTCCGGGGTGTTGTATTGTGCGGGAAGAGGAGTGAGACTGCTGGGAGCGTCCTTTCCTCTCCCCTTGTACAGCTGTGTGAGGGGGAAGGGAAGGTGTGAGGGGAAAAAAAGGGAACCTGTCCCTCTAACCAGTATGCACAGATTGGGTTCACTTTAACAGGTAACACCGGGGCAGCAGAATCGGATAGAAAGACCCGTGTAGGCGGAGTCAGGGCCCGGGGCCCAGTGCGGTCCATGCACTTCCATCTGATTTTCAATTCCTCACGTACTTGGGTGGAGCCATATTGTGTCCCCTGTACCGTGTGGCCCGTACCTCGTGTCTTGTACCGTGTGGCCCGTACCTCGTGTCTTGTACCGTGTGGCCCGTACCGCGTGTCTTGTACCTTGTGCCCCGTACCGCGTGTCTTGTACCGTGTGCCCCGTACCGCGTGTCTTGTACCGTGTGCCCCGTACCGCGTGTCTTGTACCGTGTGCCCCGTACCGCGTGTCTTGTACCGTGTGCCCCGTACCGCGTGTCTTGTACCGTGTGCCCCGTACCGCGTGTCTTGTACCGTGTGCCCCGTACCGCGTGTCTTGTACCGTGTGCCCCGTACCGCGTGTCTTGTACCGTGTGCCCCGTACCGCGTGTCTTGTACCGTGTGCCCCGTACCGCGTGTCTTGTACCGTGTGCCCCGTACCGCGTGTCTTGTACCGTGTGCCCCGTACCGCGTGTCTTGTACCGTGTGCCCCGTACCGCGTGTCTTGTACCGTGTGCCCCGTACCGCGTGTCTTGTACCGTGTGCCCCGTACCGCGTGTCTTGTACCGTGTGCCCCGTACCGCGTGTCTTGTACCGTGTGCCCCGTACCGCGTGTCTTGTACCGTGTGCCCCGTACCGCGTGTCTTGTACCGTGTGCCCCGTACCGCGTGTCTTGTACCGTGTGCCCCGTACCGCGTGTCTTGTACCGTGTGCCCCGTACCGCGTGTCTTGTACCGTGTGCCCCGTACCGCGTGTCTTGTACCGTGTGCCCCGTACCGCGTGTCTTGTACCGTGTGCCCCGTACCGCGTGTCTTGTACCGTGTGCCCCGTACCGCGTGTCTTGTACCGTGTGCCCCGTACCGCGTGTCTTGTACCGTGTGCCCCGTACCGCGTGTCTTGTACCGTGTGCCCCGTACCGCGTGTCTTGTACCGTGTGCCCCGTACCGCGTGTCTTGTACCGTGTGCCCCGTACCGCGTGTCTTGTACCGTGTGCCCCGTACCTCGTGTCTTGTACCGTGTGCCCCGTACCTCGTGTCTTGTACCGTGTGCCCCGTACCTCGTGTCTTGTACCGTGTCCCCTATCCCGCAGTGTGCCCCGTACCTCGTGTCTTGTACCGTGTCCCCTATCCTGCAGCGTGCCTCGTGTCACCTATCCCACTTGCCCCGTACCACGTGTCCCGTACCTCGTGTCCCCTATCAGCGTGCCCCGTACCGCGTGTCCCGTGTTCACCTGTCCTGTGTATGAGATTCAGTTATTTTATTTCCTCATTTTATCTCTTTCAGGTGATGAGGAGGAGACGTCCGAGGTGAGTTATGAAGCAGCATTTCCTGTTATCAGCCATTGCCCCCGTGTGCGTCCGCCGGCAGCCTTTGTGCGTTCAGGATTTCCGTGACCCGGCATACAAAGGGTGCGCTGTCAGCTGACAGTCATGTGACAATTATCGGCTCCTCTGTCGTTGCAGATTGAGATCTCTGAGTGGGAAAAAATCAATAAACTTCTGAAGCGTCATGGCTGCGGCGCGGTGAACGTCTCTGCCAGGGGCGGCTTCTCAG
>NW_017310557.1:14262-15613 GCF_000935625.1 Nanorana parkeri | reverse complement strand
AGCGTTCATGAATCCAATCGCGGATCTGTTGTATTCCAGGGAGGATCTGCGCTTACAGCAGGACCGCGCCGGGCGCCAGGAGCGGAGAGCCAATGAGTTACAGCGAATCCTGGACAGCGTCAGAGCCAAAGTCCGCAATCTGGAAGACGATTTCATCGCTAAAATGCGTCAGCAGCAGACGGAAATGACGAGTTTATTACAGGAGAAGAAGGTGGTGCATGTGAGTTACACTTCTTGTCAGTTTGTTGTCCCCGAGCCGCCGCCTGTACATCACAAACCTCATACAATCCTCCAGCAATGTCTTTGCTCTCGGCGGTTGAGACAAATCTATGAATTGTAGTAGACGTGACTCTCCCGGAACCAGCGCTGGGTTTAGGATGAAGTTCTGGAATGTGACTCTCCCGGAACCAGCGCTGGGTTTAGGATGAAGTTCTGGAATGTGACTCTCCCGGAACCAGCGCTGGGTTTAGGAGGAAGTTCTGGAATGTGACTCTCCCGGAACCAGCGCTGGGTTTAGGAGGAAGTTCTGGAATGTGACTCTACCGGAACCAGTGCTGGGTTTAGGAGGAAGATCTGGAATGTGACTCTCCCGGAACCAGTGCTGGGTTTAGGAGGAAGTTCTGGAATGTGACTCTCCCGGAACCAGCGCTGGGTTTAGGAGGAAGTTCTGGAATGTGACTCTCCCGGAACCAGCGCTGGGTTTAGGAGGAAGTTCTGGAATGTGACTCTCCCGGAACCAGCGCTGGGTTTAGGAGGAAGTTCTGGAATGTGACTCTCCCGGAACCAGCGCTGGGTTTAGGAGGAAGTTCTGGAATGTGACTCTCCCGGAACCAGCGCTGGGTTTAGGAGGAAGTTCTGGAATGTGACTCTCCCGGAACCAGCGCTGGGTTTAGGAGGAAGTTCTGGAATGTGACTCTCCCGGAACCAGCGCTGGGTTTAGGAGGAAGTTCTGGAATGTGACTCTCCCGGAACCAGCGCTGGGTTTAGGAGGAAGTTCTGGAATGTGACTCTCCCGGAACCAGCGCTGGGTTTAGGAGGAAGTTCTGGAATGTGACTCTCCCGGAACCAGCGCTGGGTTTAGGAGGAAGTTCTGGAATGTGACTCTCCCGGAACCAGCGCTGGGTTTAGGAGGAAGTTCTGGAATGTGACTCTCCCGGAACCAGCGCTGGGTTTAGGAGGAAGTTCTGGAATGTGACTCTCCCGGAACCAGTACTGGGTTTAGGAGGAAGTTCTGGAATGTGAACACTTTGGTTGCTTCGTGTGACCTAAAAATATTTACCACTTGCAGTCAGCAGATGGCGCTGTGTTCAGGGTCAGTCCTATGTAGAGGGAATCCTGTTCAGCTCTCCTC
>NW_017310557.1:12065-14167 GCF_000935625.1 Nanorana parkeri | reverse complement strand
GCTGGGTTTAGGAGGAAGTTCTGGAATGTGACTCTCCCGGAACCAGCGCTGGGTTTAGGAGGAAGTTCTGGAATGTGACTCTCCCGGAACCAGCGCTGGGTTTAGGAGGAAGTTCTGGAATGTGACTCTCCCGGAACCAGCGCTGGGTTTAGGAGGAAGTTCTGGAATGTGACTCTCCCGGAACCAGCGCTGGGTTTAGGAGGAAGTTCTGGAATGTGACTCTCCCGGAACCAGCGCTGGGTTTAGGAGGAAGTTCTGGAATGTGACTCTCCCGGAACCAGCGCTGGGTTTAGGAGGAAGTTCTGGAATGTGACTCTCCCGGAACCAGCGCTGGGTTTAGGAGGAAGTTCTGGAATGTGACTCTCCCGGAACCAGCGCTGGGTTTAGGAGGAAGTTCTGGAATGTGACTCTCCCGGAACCAGCGCTGGGTTTAGGAGGAAGTTCTGGAATGTGACTCTCCCGGAACCAGCGCTGGGTTTAGGAGGAAGTTCTGGAATGTGACTCTCCCGGAACCAGCGCTGGGTTTAGGAGGAAGTTCTGGAATGTGACTCTCCCGGAACCAGCGCTGGGTTTAGGAGGAAGTTCTGGAATGTGACTCTCCCGGAACCAGCGCTGGGTTTAGGAGGAAGTTCTGGAATGTGACTCTCCCGGAACCAGCGCTGGGTTTAGGAGGAAGTTCTGGAATGTGACTCTCCCGGAACCAGCGCTGGGTTTAGGAGGAAGTTCTGGAATGTGACTCTCCCGGAACCAGCGCTGGGTTTAGGAGGAAGTTCTGGAATGTGACTCTCCCGGAACCAGCGCTGGGTTTAGGAGGAAGTTCTGGAATGTGACTCTCCCGGAACCAGCGCTGGGTTTAGGAGGAAGTTCTGGAATGTGACTCTCCCGGAACCAGCGCTGGGTTTAGGAGGAAGTTCTGGAATGTGACTCTCCCGGAACCAGCGCTGGGTTTAGGAGGAAGTTCTGGAATGTGACTCTCCCGGAACCAGTACTGGGTTTAGGAGGAAGTTCTGGAATGTGAACACTTTGGTTGCTTCGTGTGACCTAAAAATATTTACCACTTGCAGTCAGCAGATGGCGCTGTGTTCAGGGTCAGTCCTATGTAGAGGGAATCCTGTTCAGTTGTTTATTTTCAATGTCATCAGCCATTTTGTCCCTCCTTCGTGATGTGAAGGAACACATCCCCGGCTCCCTTTAGACATGCATGCACAAGCAACCAATCAGCAGAGAGCACAGCTAAAGTCTGCAGCGCCCGGGGTCAGCAGGGAGGAGCATGCATGGCTCAAGGCAGCCCGGGGGTGCGTTCATGAAAGAAGATCTGAGGCAGAATGCTGTGATGTTTACTGGCCCCTCCCACCAGTGATGACATCACTGGGTCTCAAAAGAGGAATTTCCTGACAATGAAAATATTTGATTGATTGTTGATGAAGGGGGGGAGGGGGGACACTTCGGCTGTAACATTCCTAGATGTTCGGTCATTAATGTGTTCTGTGTCTCGCTGTCCGCAGGACCGGTGCCAGAAACACAAGGAGAAGCTGCGTGAGCAGGAGGAGAACATCACGCGGCTGCGGAAACGTCTCTCCCAGGCAGTCAGTGCAGAGGAGCAGCGGGCGGCCAATCAGAAGAAAGCTTTCCTGCGCCTGATGAACCGGGAGCCGCGAGAGAACAACATACTGGACCAGCAGTAGGTGACCCCACAATGGGGATTAGACACGAGGACCCGACACATGTATGTTTGTTTTCCTCATGGAGGTCAGATCTCATCCAGCCCCTTGAGGTCACGTCTGCAGCAACAGATCACTATAGGAGTCCTCTGTGCATAGGTAGGCAGGGTCGGCCTGGATGGGCTGTGCAGGGGTAGGCGGGGTGGGCATGGATCGGCTGTGCTGGGGTAGGCAGGGTCGGCCTGGATGGGCTGTGCAGGGGTAGGCAGGGCGGGCCCGGATCGGCTGTGCAGAGGTAGGCAGGGTCGGCCTGGATCGGCTGTGCAGGGATAGGCAGGGTCGGCCTGGATGGGCTGTGCAGGGGTAGGCGGGGTGGGCATGGATCGGCTGTGCTGGGGTAGGCAGGGTCGGCCTGGATGGGCTGTGCAGGGGTAGGCAGGG
>NW_017310557.1:10333-10824 GCF_000935625.1 Nanorana parkeri | reverse complement strand
GGTAGGCGGGGCGGGCCCGGATGGGCTGTGCAGGGGTGGGCGGGAAATGCCAGTAATGTGACGGATGATGTAATTACGTTTCTCCTTGAACACTCTGCCCCCGCGGCACGCTCCTCCCTCCCGCCTCCGTCCTGCACATTTATTTTGCCGCGGGTAACGGCTCCAGATTTTTCTCTGCTCCAGTGTTGATAAATCCCCCTCATGATATGTGATCTGATTTTTGGGGTGACACTTTCACGTTGTTCTATTAATGGAATTTGTGTTTTTCTTCTTCTGTCCTGAAGGGTTCTGGATGTGATTGATGGCTATGAGAGGCGAGTGAACCAACTACAGACTGAACTGAGGTATGTGCCGGGTGTGTGTGCGCCCTCTGCCGGGTGTGTCTGCCGGGTGTGTTTGCGCCCTCTGCCGGGTGTGTCTGCCGGGTGTGTGTGTGTCTGCCGGGTGTGTGTGTGTCTGCCGGGTGTGTGTGTGTCTGCCGGGTGTGTGTG
>NW_017310557.1:9451-10232 GCF_000935625.1 Nanorana parkeri | reverse complement strand
CGCGCCCTCTGCCGGGTGTGTGGGCGCCCCCTGCCGGGTGTGTGGGCGCCCCCTGCCGGGTGTGTGCGCGCCCTCTGCCGGGTGTGTGGGCGCCCCCTGCCGGGTGTATGCGCGCCCCCTGCCGGGTGTGCGGGCGCCCCCTGCCGGGTGTGTGTGCGCCCTCTGCTGGAAGGGTGGCACATTGATAGTTGATGTGCTCTGACATGGGGGAACCCCGGCAGCGGAATGTTGGTGTGTAGACTCCTCCGGTCATATACGATTTTTGCAGTCAATGTCTTGTGAATGTTATCGGCATTCCTGACACCTGGAAGGGGCCCGCTGAGGTCCGTAGTCCTCGCTTTTCTTTAATGCAGTGGGCGTCATGCATACAAGACACACGGAGAGTTGCTGATTGGTCACATGACCTGTATCTATGGTGAGCCGGCTGCTGATGACATACAACCCCCTCCGGGGGCCTCGTTAGTACACGGGTACCGCAGATTTCATCATCTCGCCTCCTGTGACATCACTGGCCCCGCCCCCAGCTTTTCCCACATTGCCGGTCTGTAGAATCAGACGGGTGACACACTAATGGCGGATACATGGAGGATGTCTGTCTTTGGAGCCATCGCCGTGTGACAGGCAGTGTAGTACATAGAAATACTCCGCCCATGTGTGGCGCATTCCTCCTCTTGGGGTGCAGAATGACCCCAGAAGTGGCGGGATGACCCTAAGGCTGGTTATTGGCGGGGTGAGGTCATGTAGCCTCCAGTCACCTTTACATTGGTTGCTGAACTCTATT
>NW_017310557.1:5056-8040 GCF_000935625.1 Nanorana parkeri | reverse complement strand
CGTCCGGGCAGGTCGGGGGCCCTGGGGGAGCAGCCGGGCAGGTCGGTGGCCCTGTCATATCACGGATACAGAACACGTGTCACGGATACAGAACACGTGTCACGGATACAGAACACGTGTCACGGATACAGAACACGTGTCACAGTCACTGATCAGATATTTGTACTGCTGCAGCCCAGTGACGCGGGTCTGTGTTTTACTTCTAGGAGTTCCGAGTCCGTTGATGTTCCGGTTCTGGAGAGGAAATCCTCCGATGAATCTCTGGATTTGGATACAACTCCCAATTATAAAGCTCTAATAAAGGTGAGCCGAGTGTATCATGTATGTCTATGAAATGCCCTGTACTGGGAGGAAGGGCCCCCGGGCGGCGCGGGAGGAAAGGCCCCCGGGCGGCGCAGGAGGAAAGGCCCCCGGGCGGCGCGGGAGGAAGGGCCCCGGGCGGTGTCGTGTGCTTCTCCTGATGATCTCTGTCCATCTGTCTGGGGGAATGTTGCTCTCTGAATGTGTTCCTCCATGTTCCCGCTTGCAGTCGTTTCGGGAGCAGATTGAGGATTCGAGGAAGAAGAAGGAAGATTTGGTGAGAGAAAATGATCAGATGAGACGGGAGATGGAGAGCATAGGCGTGTGCTGATCAGTTTTGGGCGCAGGAAATATTCATGGTAGGATGCGGTGCGCGGCGCTCTTTGGGTTTTATGGATGATTGCTTGTAGTTTTGGCTCACATGCTGGCAGGCGGGCGGGCACATGTGCGTGGCGTTGCTGACCCTGATACAGAACTTCCACAGAGTTTGGGTTTTGTAGACTGGTCAGCCGGTATTTTCTGGTGTTATTACTACATGATCCCGGTGCTGCAAGGACGCACTGATCACCACCAAGTCACAATGCGTTGTTTTCTCGTGCCTTCCCCTCTGTAGATTCATAAAGGCCTCTATGTCAGAGATATTGTACATTGTGATGTGTTTCCATAGTGACCGTCACATGTCAGAGATATTGTACCTTGTGATGTGTTTCCATAGTGACCGTCACATGTGAGAGATATTGTACCTTGTGATGTGTTTCCATAGTGACCGTCACATGTCAGAGATATTGTACCTTGTGATGTGTTTCCATAGTGACCGTCACATGTGAGATCTCCTCTCTGTCCCCGGCAGACCTTCCGCCAAAGAATTCCGACTCTACAAGCAGCAGACGAGGAAAATGGAGAAGATTCTCCTCCAGAATAACATCCGGTGAGACGCCATATTGAGGGATAAATGACTGAACCGGCGTCCTGGGTCTGACTTGCTACAGGAAGGACTCTGAATTTGCTTTAGATTGTCAGCTCTGTGGGTGAGACATTGGAGGAACTGATCATGTGTGTCGTGTCATGGAGCAGGGTGCGGGGGAAGGAGAAGAGAGATGAGAGCGGTGCGGAGGAAGAATATACGGATCTTCTGCCGGCTGCTGAGTGTCGGCTCCATCTTCAGGTATCTCATCCTAGATGTCACTACTCCATATATACCGTCCTATCCCCGCCCGTCCTATCCCCGCCCGTCCTATCCTATCCCCGCCCTATCCTATCCCCGCCCTATCCTGTCCCCGCCCGTCCTGTCCTATCCCCGCCCGTCCTATCACCACGTGTCCTGTATACACACCTCATCCCGTCCTATCACCACCGTACTATACCACGTGTCCTGTATATACACCTCATCCCGTCCTATCACCGCCCGTCCTATCACCGCCCATCCTATCACCACCGTACTATACCGTGTGTCCTGGTTACACGCCTCATCCCGTCCTATCACCACCATCCTATCACCACATGTCCTGTATACACACCTCATCCCGTCCTATCACCACCATCCTATCACCACATGTCCTGTATACACACCTCATCCCGTCCTATCACCACCATCCTATCACCACATGTCCTGTATACACACCTCATCCCGTCCTATCCCCACCGTACTATACCACGTGTCCTGGTTACACGCGTGTCGTTGATTCATAGTTCTCATGTACTCTTTCTGTCCTCGTATAGAACGTGTGCCGAGAGCTGAATGTTCTGGATCTGAAGGACCTTGTACCCGCGGCTGCATCTAACCTGCGACAGGCGCAGACCTGCACAAAGCTGCACCAGGTAGACGTTGGGTGGAATTGGTGGCGTGGTCGTGGCGTGTGTTATGAATAGTGGACAACGTTTCACATATCAGAGCGTCCGTTCTGTCATGTTTCCAGCACGTGATAATCTGATTGGCTGCCGCGAGTAATACTCATTTCCGGGCTCTGAATGTTTGTGAATAGGAACCATTTTCTGTTCTTTGTGTTTCCCAGATCCTTTCTGACATCAGTTCGGTGGTCAGTGGCCCCCGGGCCCCTCAGCTGCTCTATAAACACAACCCTCGAGGAGGGGACACCTCGGACGGAGGAGACTTCATCCACCTTGTGCCAACCGTGGAGCTGTGGGCAGGACAGCTGCTGTCCCTGAAGGTACGGGGAGTGTCTCTCCCTTCTGGTGGGGGTTTTGTATGGAGATGAGGTGATACGTGACAGGTCCTCTTTTCTCTGGAAGGCCTTGCACCGAGCCCTGAGGAAGCTGAGCGACAATCTCCTGGCTGACCCGATGCTGAACCAACCGCAAGACTCGTCTGATGGCGTCCACGTGGAGGAACTTCTGCTGCTTGTGGACACCATGCTGGAGGAGGTGGAGAGCCGGAAAGAGGTGACGAGGAACCCCGACTCCCCAAACCCCAAATCGGCTCCAAATTCCCCCGAAATGTGTCCCGGAAATTCAATCTCTAAATGCCCCAACAATGGCGTCACGTGAGGACCTTCCTGACCGCTGAGGGACGGGAATGTTGGGGAGATTCTCAACCTGCTTTCTTATACACTCAATGACGGGGTTCAGGGGTCTCCAGTGATGGAGTTCAGGGGTCTCCAGTGATGGGGTTCAGGGGTCTCCAGTGATGGGGTTCAGGGGGCTCGAGAGATGGGGGTGAGGGGGCT
>NW_017310557.1:1636-5009 GCF_000935625.1 Nanorana parkeri | reverse complement strand
ATGGGGTTCAGGGGTCTCTAGTGATGGGGTTCAGGGGTCTCCAGTGATGGGGTTCAGGGGTCTCCAGTGATGGGGTTCAGGGGTCTCTAGTGATGGGGTTCAGTGGTCTACAATGATGGGGTTCAGTGGTCTCCAGTGATGGTGTTCAGTGGTCTCCAGTGATGGTGTTCAGTGGTCTCCAGTGATGGTGGTCAGGGGTCTCCAGTGATGGGGTTCAGTGGTCTCCAGTGATGGTGGTCAGGGGTCTCTAGTGATGGGGTTCAGTGGTCTCCAGTGATGGTGGTCAGGGGTCTCTAGTGATGGGGTTCAGGGGTCTCCAGTAATGGGGTTCAGTGGTCTCCAGTGATGGGGTTCAGGGGTCTCTAGTGATTGGGTTCAGGGGTCTCCAGTAATGGGGTTCAGGGGTCTCCAGTAATGGGGTTCAGGGGTCTCCAATGATGGGGTTTAGGGGTCTCCAGTGATGGGGTTCAGGGGTCTCTAGTGATGGGGTTCAGGGGTCTCCAGTGATGGGGTTCAGTGGTCTCCAGTGATGGGGTTCAGTGGTCTCCAGTGATGGTGGTCAGGGGTCTCCAGTGATGGGGTTCAGTGGTCTCCAATGATGGGGTTCAGTGGTCTCCAGTGATGGTGGTCAGGGGTCTCTAGTGATGGGGTTCAGTGGTCTCCAGTGACGGGGTTCAGGGGTCTCCAGTGACGGGGTTCAGTGGTCTCCAGCGACGGTGTTCAGTGGTCTCCAGTGATGGTGGTCAGGGGTCTCCAGTGATGGTGGTCAGCGGTCTCCAATGCCGGAGTTCAGGGGTCTCCAGTAATGGAGTTCAGGGGTCTCCAGTGATGGGGTTCAGGGGTCTCCAGTGATGGGGTTCAGGGGTCTCCAGTGATGGGGTTCAGGGGTCTCCAGTGATGGGGTTCAGGGGTCTCCAGTGATGGGGTTCAGGGGTCTCCAGTGATGGGGTTCAGGGGTCTCCAGTGATGGGGTTCAGGGGTCTCCAGTGATGGGGTTCAGGGGTCTCCAGTGATGGGGTTCAGGGGTCTCCAGTGATGGGGTTCAGGGGTCTCCAGTGATGGGGTTCAGGGGTCTCCAGTGATGGGGTTCAGGGGTCTCCAGTGATGGGGTTCAGGGGTCTCCAGTGATGGGGTTCAGGGGTCTCCAGTGATGGGGTTCAGGGGTCTCCAGTGATGGGGTTCAGGGGTCTCCAGTGATGGGGTTCAGGGGTCTCCAGTGATGGGGTTCAGGGGTCTCCAGTGATGGGGTTCAGGGGTCTCCAGTGATGGGGTTCAGGGGTCTCCAGTGATGGGGTTCAGTGGTCTCCAGTGATGGGGTTCAGGGGTCTCCAGTGATGGGGTTCAGTGGTCTCCAGTGATGGGGGTCAGGGGTCTCCAATGATGGGGTTCAGTGGTCTCCAGTGATGGTGGTCAGGGGTCTCTAGTGATGGGGTTCAGTGGTCTCCAGTGACGGGGTTCAGGGGTCTCCAGTGACGGGGTTCAGTGGTCTCCAGCGACGGGGTTCAGTGGTCTCCAGTGATGGTGGTCAGGGGTCTCCAGTGATGGTGGTCAGCGGTCTCCAATGCCGGAGTTCAGGGGTCTCCAGTAATGGAGTTCAGGGGTCTCCAGTGATGGGGTTCAGGGGTCTCCAGTGATGGGGTTCAGGGGTCTCCAATGATGGGGTTCAGGGGGTCTCCAGTGACGGGGGTCTCCAGTGACGGGGTTCAGGGGTCCCCAATGATCTGGTGATCCTCCATCATACAAAGACATTGTAGACAATGGGGCTCTTCCAGCCTTGTGGTCACAGTTTGGTGAAGACCCTTTTCTGTCCCCCCCCCATGACTGTCCCCCGTGTACACAGACAGCTCCATACAGACATGGGGGGACCTGCACAGAGCCCCGACCTCATCCCTACTGAGCACTGACTGTGAGCCCGGGTCTTCTCATCCAACATCAGTACCTGACCTCACCAATGGGACCAATTCCCCCAGACCCCTCCAATGTCTTGTGTAAAGTCCTCCCAGAGGAGTGGAGGATGGTGTAGTCACAAAGGGGAGCAGTGGCGTATTGTTGGCCATGATGGGGGGGCACCTGTATATTAGGGGCCTTGGTCTTGGAAGGGGAGGTCTCACCGGCTCCTATAGGTGTGATGGTCAGGTGTCCGCACTTGTGTGAGGCCGCCATGTTGGTGATTCAGCATTTATAATTCTCTTTATTGCCCTGAAATCTTCTTCTGGCTAATTCTAGGACTACAGCCCCCATCATGGCGCGTTGTGTCTCCGGTAGGTTGTTGATTATTGGGTATTTCCTCCCTCAGGACGGCGGCGGCGGGATCTCCACGCACACGCTGCGCGCTCTGGTCTCACATTTCCAGAAACTGTTTGACGTTCGGTCCCTGAGCGGCGTCTATCCGCGCATGAGCGAAGTGTACAGCCGGCTGGGCGAGGTGACCAACGCCATGAAGAACCTGCGCAGCATCCTGGGATTAGGTAACGTCCCCATAGAGTCCAGTGTGTCCTCCACCCCCCTGGGAGGCCAATCCCGGGATCCTCCACCCCCCTGGGAGGCCAATCCTGGGATCCTCCAGTATGTCCTCCACCCCCCTGGGATCGGGATGACGCCGGCCCGCCATTAGTGGCAGATTACACCTACAATGACCTTGTTCTAGTCTGTGTCTGCGCTCATACTCGTCCTGCGTCTTCTCAGGGGATGCGGCCGGTGTGGGGACCGTGGTGAACACAGTGTGGGCGATGTGTAGAGATGCAGAAGAAGAGAACGGCCAGAAGCTGCGGGAGGTCCTCGGCCCCCTGGACCTAGACAGGTACGACCTCTGACCCTGGGACCTAGACAGGTACGACCTCTGACCCCGGGACCTAGACAGGTACGACCTCTGACCCCGGGAACCTAGACAGGTACGACCTCTGACCCCGGGACCTAGACAGGTACGACCTCTGACCCCGGGACCTAGACAGGTACGACCTCTGACCCCAGAATCCTGCAGACACATGCAGCCCCCTAACTGCATCCGTAGACGCACCGATTGTCCATGCCGATCCGCAGATTGATGGAGACTGTGATTCTGTGTCACCCTCCGTGTGTATTCAATGTCCACATCAGAAAAATATGGTCATCCCTCTCCCCGGACTCCCCCGTGCGCTGTGATATCGTCATCCCTCTCCCCGGACTCCCCCGTGCGCTGTGATAGCGTCATCCCTCTCCCCGGACTCCCCCGTGCGCTGTGATATCGTCATCCCTCTCCCCGGACTCCCCCGTGCGCTGTGATAGCGTCATCCCTCTCCCCGGACTCCCCCGTGCGCTGTGATATCGTCATCCCTCTCCCCGGACTCCCCCGTGCGCTGTGATAGCGTCATCCCTCTCCCCGGACTCCCCCGTG
>NW_017310557.1:0-908 GCF_000935625.1 Nanorana parkeri | reverse complement strand
ACCACCGCCGACCCCGGGAACCTAGACAGGTACGACCTCTGACCCCGGGACCTAGACAGGTACGACCTCTGACCCCGGGACCTAGACAGGTACGACCTCTGACCCCAGAATCCTGCAGACACATGCAGCCCCCTAACTGCATCCGTAGACGCACCGATTGTCCATGCCGATCCGCAGATTGATGGAGACTGTGATTCTGTGTCACCCTCCGTGTGTATTCAATGTCCACATCAGAAAAATATGGTCATCCCTCTCCCCGGACTCCCCCGTGCGCTGTGATAGCGTCATCCCTCTCCCCGGACTCCCCCGTGCGCTGTGATAGCGTCATCCCTTTCCCCGGACTCCCCCGTGCGCTGTGATAGCGTCATCCCTCTCCCCGGACTCCCCTGTATCATGTCTGTATGTCTGACTGCTGCCTGAATTCTGTCTCCTCACATTTCAGCCTCATTAATAAGATCCGGGAACAGGAGGAGTTCTTCCCGGCCTTCCAGGGTCTGGTGACGCGGCTGCTCGATGTATTAGGTGAGTTCATCCACCAATGTGTATTATTTATATAGTGCATCCACCTGCTTTTTAGGGGTTTTTTTTTTGGGGGGGGGAGGGGTCAGGGCTCCGGGCTCCTCCTTTAAAGCGAAATGAGACTGCATCATGCGGGCCCCTGGGAACTTTGTGCCATAATGTGCAGCCCGATGCAGCGTGTTGTCACAATACGGGAGACTTATCCGCCTTCACCGCTGCGTCCATCCTGATTGGCCGGGATGTGCTGAGTCCTGGCACAGAATGGTGCGGAGACTGCACACCGAGCGGCACGCAGAACTAGATGCTGACAGGCGCGGAAAAGCAGCCAAAGTCACTTCTGTCATCAAAGAGATCCAGTGTCTGAAATTTCTGAGGGGGTCCCTAAGATG
>NW_017310556.1:18475-18779 GCF_000935625.1 Nanorana parkeri | reverse complement strand
ACCAAGATCGATTGGGATTACAGCTGTGACTCCGCCCTCATCAAAGGCAGTATCCTTCCATGGTGGCGCCATTTTACTATTGTGCTGTGAATGTTGTGTCCGGTAGTAGCTGTTATCAGGGCCGCAGCTGATGATCATTCACTGCAATCCATCGTATAAAATACACAAACGCCGCGTAAGGTTTCCTGCAGAATAAAGCGGAACATTCAGCATTGCGGTACCGTGCGCTCCAGTGCAGGCGATCACACTGCCGGCGGGGGGGGGGCATTATGGATCCATGGTCGGGTCGTGCCTGGGGGGGTCC
>NW_017310556.1:16532-17559 GCF_000935625.1 Nanorana parkeri | reverse complement strand
TTTCATCGTCATTTCTCTTTAACCCGAAGCTTGCAGTCCATTATGGGGGGGCGATCGCTCAGCCAATCTGCATTGACAGCACCCAACACTCCAAGATGTTCACCTGTGATTACCTGTGGAGCCTCCTGTCCACGGAATGGTGACCCCGCCCCCGGTGCGGGGGGAGGGGCGAATATATTCCTCGGAGTGACAACGTCCATAGAAAACCGCCATCGTCTCCATGCCGTGTCATGGACAATTCCTCTATTATGATTGGATCCGCCCACTCCAGGAGCATTGTCATCTCTTCCAGCAAGATGTCGTTGGAACCCTCCTGAAGAGCGATATTGCAGCGTGTCAGTCCTTCCATGTAGGGCCTGCACCCCCCAACCTTCCATGTATTGTCTGCACCCCCCAACCTTCCATGTAGTGTCTGCACACCCCCCCCCCTTCCGGTCCTTCCATGTAGTGCTTGTACCCCCCCAACCTTCCATGTAGTGTCTGCACCCCCCAACCCAACCTTCCAGTCCTTCCATGTAGTGATTGCACCCCCCAACCTTCCATGTAG
Organism: Nanorana parkeri; assembly: GCF_000935625.1. Lineage (NCBI taxonomy): Eukaryota > Metazoa > Chordata > Amphibia > Anura > Dicroglossidae > Nanorana > Nanorana parkeri. The sequence goes on along the minus strand of NW_017310556.1, from coordinate 17,012 downwards.
TGTCTGCACCCCCCCAACCCTACATGTAGTACCTGCATCCCCCCAACCTTCCAGTCCTTGGAAGTGGTGCCTGCACTCCTGGAAGGTTGGGGGGGGAAATGTGCAGGCACTACATGGAAGGACTGAAAGGGAGGGGGAATATGCAGGCCCTACATGTATGGACTGGTGGAGGCGGGGATGCGCAGTATATGACATTTCCGTTCCGATACATTGTCACTGCAGGTTTCTGAACTACAATCCTCCACTCCCCCCCTCTGGTCACATGAGTGTTCCAGGACGAGACGTGCGGAGGCGGTGACTCCTCCAGGGCGGGGACACGGGTTTCTCATCGCTGACTTCCTGCCGGTCACTGACCCCGGGAATCTCCTTTTATTTCTTCTGTTCTCAATAAAATAAAATGTTTCTGAATTGTTAGCGTCGTTTGTAACATCATAACCCCCCCGATGGGGTGGGGGGGGGGGGGGGCCCCGGGCAGGCACC
>NW_017310556.1:13346-16497 GCF_000935625.1 Nanorana parkeri | reverse complement strand
GGAGGGCCCCGGAATGTACCAGAATCTCTTCACTTTAATTTGCTTCCATTTTACCTTCCCCTCCCCCCATCAACATGATCCAAATGTATTACACCCGGTGATGTCATTACTGGGTCTCTGTGCTTCTCTGTCACGTCTTCTCAGTCCTGATGTAAGCTGTGGGCTGGATCGTGGGAGGAGTTATGCAAAATGTCTGGAAGAGTGGGCATTCCTAGGCTGGCTGTATTTACATAAAGACCACTCTAGGTACCGCCCACATGTGATGCTGAGCCTCCATGATTGACAGAACTGACATCCAATGAAAGAAAGGGGCGGGTCCAAGGACAGTCAGGCTGGTGAGGAAAGTGTTAGATGATGCTGGATGTCCTCCAGCCAGGAAATGAGGCAGAGCTCTATATGCCTTGCTGCAGCTTCTAATGCACATTGTGAGAGTATTGTCGGATAGAAGACTGAAGGGGAGGACGGAGGTCACATAGAAGACTGAAGGGGAGGACGGAGGTCAGATAGAAGACTGAAGGGGAGGACGGAGGTCAGATAGAAGACTGAAGGGAAGGATGGAGGTCAGATAGAAGACTGAAGGGAAGGACGGAGGTCAGATAGAAGACTGAAGGGGAGGACGGAGGTCAGATAGAAGACTGAAGGGAAGGACGGAGGTCAGAGAGAAGACTGAAGGGAGGGACGGAGGTAAGAGAGAAGAGGGGAGGACGGAGGTCAAATAGAAGACTGAAGGGAAGGACGGAGGTCAGATACAAGACTGAAGGGAAGGACGGAGGTCAGGGGGGGACGGAGGTCAGATAGAAGAGGGAAGGACGGAGGTCAGATAGAAGACTGAAGTGAAGGATGGAGGGCAGATAGAAGACTGAAGGGAAGGCCGGAGGTCAGATACAAGACTGAAGGGAAGGACGGAGGTCAGGGGGGGACGGAGGATAGATAGGACTGTGAAGGGAAGGAGGAGGTCAGATACAAGACTGAAGGGGAGGACGGAGGTCAGATAGAAGATTGGTGGGGGGGACGGAGGTCAGATAGAAGAGGAAGGACGGAGGTCAGATAGAAGACTGAAGGGAAGGATGGAGGTCAGATAGAAGACTGAAGGGAAGGACGGAGGTCAGATAGAAGAGTGGAGAATGGAGGTCAGATAGAAGACTGAAGGGAAGGATGGAGGTTGATGGAGGTCAGATAGAAGAGGGAAGGATGGAGGTCAGATAGAAGACTGAAGGGAAGGATGGAGGTCAGATAGAAGACTGAAGGGAAGGATGGAGGTCAGATAGAAGACTGAAGGGAAGGATGGAGGTCAGATAGAAGACTGAAGGGAAGGATGGAGGTCAGATAGAAGACTGAAGGGAAGGATGGAGGTCAGATAGAAGACTGAAGGGAAGGATGGAGGTCAGATAGAAGACTGAAGGGAAGGATGGAGGTCAGATAGAAGACTGAAGGGAAGGATGGAGGTCAGATAGAAGACTGAAGGGAAGGATGGAGGTCAGATAGAAGACTGAAGGGAAGGATGGAGGTCAGATAGAAGACTGAAGGGAAGGATGGAGGTCAGATAGAAGACTGAAGGGAAGGATGGAGGTCAGATAGAAGACTGAAGGGAAGGATGGAGGTCAGATAGAAGACTGAAGGGAAGGATGGAGGTCAGATAGAAGACTGAAGGGAAGGATGGAGGTCAGATAGAAGACTGAAGGGAAGGATGGAGGTCAGATAGAAGACTGAAGGGAAGGATGGAGGTCAGATAGAAGACTGAAGGGAAGGATGGAGGTCAGATAGAAGACTGAAGGGAAGGATGGAGGTCAGATAGAAGACTGAAGGGAAGGATGGAGGTCAGATAGAAGACTGAAGGGAAGGATGGAGGTCAGATAGAAGACTGAAGGGAAGGATGGAGGTCAGATAGAAGACTGAAGGGAAGGATGGAGGTCAGATAGAAGACTGAAGGGAAGGATGGAGGTCAGATAGAAGACTGAAGGGAAGGATGGAGGTCAGATAGAAGACTGAAGGGAAGGATGGAGGTCAGATAGAAGACTGAAGGGAAGGATGGAGGTCAGATAGAAGACTGAAGGGAAGGATGGAGGTCAGATAGAAGACTGAAGGGAAGGATGGAGGTCAGATAGAAGACTGAAGGGAAGGATGGAGGTCAGATAGAAGACTGAAGGGAAGGATGGAGGTCAGATAGAAGACTGAAGGGAAGGATGGAGGTCAGATAGAAGACTGAAGGGAAGGATGGAGGTCAGATAGAAGACTGAAGGGAAGGATGGAGGTCAGATAGAAGACTGAAGGGAAGGATGGAGGTCAGATAGAAGACTGAAGGGAAGGATGGAGGTCAGATAGAAGACTGAAGGGGAGGACGGAGGTCAGATAGGAGACTGAAGGGAAGGACGGATAGAAGGCCGGAGGGGAGGATGGAGGTCAGATAGAAGACTGAAGGGGAGGACGGAGGTCAGATAGAAGACTGAAGGGAAGGACGGAGGTCAGATAGAAGACTGAAGGGGAGGACGGAGGTCAGATAGAAGACTGAAGGGGAGGACGGAGGTCAGATAGAAGACTGAAGGGAAGGACGGAGGTCAGATATGAGACTGAAGGGAAGGACGGAAAGAAGGCCGGAGGGGAGGACAGAGGTCAGATAGAAGACTGAAGGGGAGGACGGAGGTCAGATAGAAGACTGAAGGGGAGGACGGAGGTCAGATAGAAGTCATACAGTGTACTGGATATTAGGAAGCAGAGGGACATACCATTACCAGAGTGGAGGTGGAGAGGCTAAGGGGACTGGTGTAGGGGGCAGACGGGGATCAGGTATCTGTTTTTTTCCTACTCAGACATTGAACGCTTTATCTTTGCATTGTGTGTGTTGGGGGGGTAAACACCCTGACATTGCATATGCCTGAACGTCTTTGAGGAGTGAATGGTGCTAATACTCTGTGAGCCTCAGAATGAAGAATGAGAAAGTTGTATCACAGCGCTAAAGGTTACATTAATTAAGTTAGTGAGACGTGTATTCGTGTAATCAGTGATTACATTGAATAAATATATCAATCAAATGTTCACATAATCATGTGTAGAAAAGCTGCGTATTTAGCACGGCCTACAAAAGGTTAAACGAGCCCCAAGATGGAGGAGGAAGTGGGAGGAAGGAGGAGGAGAGTGGGAGGAAGGAGGAGGA
>NW_017310556.1:10506-10924 GCF_000935625.1 Nanorana parkeri | reverse complement strand
GGGAAGGAGGAGGAGAGTAGTAGGAAGGAGGAGGAGAGTGGTGAGAAAAAGGAGGAGAGTGGGAGGAAGGAGGAGGAGAGTTGGAGGGAGGAGGAGGAGAGTGGGAGGAAGGAAAAGGAGAGTGGGAGGAAGGAGGAGGAGAGTGGTGAGAAGAAGGAGGAGAGTGGGAGGAAGAAGGAGGAGAGTGGGAGGAAGGAGGAGGAGAGTGGTAGGAAGGAGGAGGTGAGTGGTGAGAACAAGGAGGAGAGTTGGAGGAAGGAAGAGGAGAGTCGGAGGAGGAGAGTGGTGGGAAGGAGGAGGAGAGTGGGAGGAAGGAGGAGGAGAGTGGGAGGAAGGAGGAGGAGAGTGGGAGGAGGAGAGTGGTAGGAAGGAGGAGGAGAGTGGTGGGAAGGAGGAGGAGAGTGGGAGGAAGGAGGAG
>NW_017310556.1:0-5222 GCF_000935625.1 Nanorana parkeri | reverse complement strand
GGAAGGAGGAGGAGAGTGGTAGGAAGGAGGAGGAGAGTGGGCGGAAGGAGGAGGAGTGTGGTGGGAAGGAGGAGGAGAGTGGTGAGTGGGAGGAAAGAGGAGGAGAGTGGTGGGAAGGAGGAGGAGAGTGGTGGGGAGGAGGAGGAGAGTGGTGGGAAGGAGGAGGAGCGGGGGGGGAAGGAGGAGGAGAGTGGTGAGTGGGAGGAAAGAGGAGGAGAGTGGTGGGAAGGAGGAGGAGCGGGGGGGGAAGGAGGAGGAGAGTGGTGAGTGGGAGGAAAGAGGAGGAGAGTGGTGGGAAGGAGGAGGAGCGGGGGGGGAAGGAGGAGGAGAGTGGTGAGTGGGAGGAAAGAGGAGGAGAGTGGTGGGAAGGAGGAGGAGCGGGGGGGGAAGGAGGAGGAGAGTGGTGAGTGGGAGGAAAGAGGAGGAGAGTGGTGGGAAGGAGGAGGAGCGGGGGGGGAAGGAGGAGGAGAGTGGTGAGTGGGAGGAAAGAGGAGGAGAGTGGTGGGAAGGAGGAGGAGCGGGGGGGGAAGGAGGAGGAGAGTGGTGAGTGGGAGGAAAGAGGAGGAGAGTGGTGGGAAGGAGGAGGAGCGGGGGGGGAAGGAGGAGGAGAGTGGTGAGTGGGAGGAAAGAGGAGGAGAGTGGTGGGAAGGAGGAGGAGCGGGGGGGGAAGGAGGAGGAGAGTGGTGAGTGGGAGGAAAGAGGAGGAGAGTGGTGGGAAGGAGGAGGAGCGGGGGGGGAAGGAGGAGGAGAGTGGTGAGTGGGAGGAAAGAGGAGGAGAGTGGTGGGAAGGAGGAGGAGCGGGGGGGGAAGGAGGAGGAGAGTGGTGAGTGGGAGGAAAGAGGAGGAGAGTGGTGGGAAGGAGGAGGAGCGGGGGGGGAAGGAGGAGGAGAGTGGTGAGTGGGAGGAAAGAGGAGGAGAGTGGTGGGAAGGAGGAGGAGCGGGGGGGGAAGGAGGAGGAGAGTGGTGAGTGGGAGGAAAGAGGAGGAGAGTGGTGGGAAGGAGGAGGAGCGGGGGGGGAAGGAGGAGGAGAGTGGTGAGTGGGAGGAAAGAGGAGGAGAGTGGTGGGAAGGAGGAGGAGCGGGGGGGGAAGGAGGAGGAGAGTGGTGAGTGGGAGGAAAGAGGAGGAGAGTGGTGGGAAGGAGGAGGAGCGGGGGGGGAAGGAGGAGGAGAGTGGTGAGTGGGAGGAAAGAGGAGGAGAGTGGTGGGAAGGAGGAGGAGCGGGGGGGGAAGGAGGAGGAGAGTGGTGAGTGGGAGGAAAGAGGAGGAGAGTGGTGGGAAGGAGGAGGAGCGGGGGGGGAAGGAGGAGGAGAGTGGTGAGTGGGAGGAAAGAGGAGGAGAGTGGTGGGAAGGAGGAGGAGCGGGGGGGGAAGGAGGAGGAGAGTGGTGAGTGGGAGGAAAGAGGAGGAGAGTGGTGGGAAGGAGGAGGAGCGGGGGGGGAAGGAGGAGGAGAGTGGTGAGTGGGAGGAAAGAGGAGGAGAGTGGTGGGAAGGAGGAGGAGCGGGGGGGGAAGGAGGAGGAGAGTGGTGAGTGGGAGGAAAGAGGAGGAGAGTGGTGGGAAGGAGGAGGAGCGGGGGGGGAAGGAGGAGGAGAGTGGTGAGTGGGAGGAAAGAGGAGGAGAGTGGTGGGAAGGAGGAGGAGCGGGGGGGGAAGGAGGAGGAGAGTGGTGAGTGGGAGGAAAGAGGAGGAGAGTGGTGGGAAGGAGGAGGAGCGGGGGGGGAAGGAGGAGGAGAGTGGTGAGTGGGAGGAAAGAGGAGGAGAGTGGTGGGAAGGAGGAGGAGCGGGGGGGGAAGGAGGAGGAGAGTGGTGAGTGGGAGGAAAGAGGAGGAGAGTGGTGGGAAGGAGGAGGAGCGGGGGGGGAAGGAGGAGGAGAGTGGTGAGTGGGAGGAAAGAGGAGGAGAGTGGTGGGAAGGAGGAGGAGCGGGGGGGGAAGGAGGAGGAGAGTGGTGAGTGGGAGGAAAGAGGAGGAGAGTGGTGGGAAGGAGGAGGAGCGGGGGGGGAAGGAGGAGGAGAGTGGTGAGTGGGAGGAAAGAGGAGGAGAGTGGTGGGAAGGAGGAGGAGCGGGGGGGGAAGGAGGAGGAGAGTGGTGAGTGGGAGGAAAGAGGAGGAGAGTGGTGGGAAGGAGGAGGAGCGGGGGGGGAAGGAGGAGGAGAGTGGTGAGTGGGAGGAAAGAGGAGGAGAGTGGTGGGAAGGAGGAGGAGCGGGGGGGGAAGGAGGAGGAGAGTGGTGAGTGGGAGGAAAGAGGAGGAGAGTGGTGGGAAGGAGGAGGAGCGGGGGGGGAAGGAGGAGGAGAGTGGTGAGTGGGAGGAAAGAGGAGGAGAGTGGTGGGAAGGAGGAGGAGCGGGGGGGGAAGGAGGAGGAGAGTGGTGAGTGGGAGGAAAGAGGAGGAGAGTGGTGGGAAGGAGGAGGAGCGGGGGGGGAAGGAGGAGGAGAGTGGTGAGTGGGAGGAAAGAGGAGGAGAGTGGTGGGAAGGAGGAGGAGCGGGGGGGGAAGGAGGAGGAGAGTGGTGAGTGGGAGGAAAGAGGAGGAGAGTGGTGGGAAGGAGGAGGAGCGGGGGGGGAAGGAGGAGGAGAGTGGTGAGTGGGAGGAAAGAGGAGGAGAGTGGTGGGAAGGAGGAGGAGCGGGGGGGGAAGGAGGAGGAGAGTGGTGAGTGGGAGGAAAGAGGAGGAGAGTGGTGGGAAGGAGGAGGAGCGGGGGGGGAAGGAGGAGGAGAGTGGTGAGTGGGAGGAAAGAGGAGGAGAGTGGTGGGAAGGAGGAGGAGCGGGGGGGGAAGGAGGAGGAGAGTGGTGAGTGGGAGGAAAGAGGAGGAGAGTGGTGGGAAGGAGGAGGAGCGGGGGGGGAAGGAGGAGGAGAGTGGTGAGTGGGAGGAAAGAGGAGGAGAGTGGTGGGAAGGAGGAGGAGCGGGGGGGGAAGGAGGAGGAGAGTGGTGAGTGGGAGGAAAGAGGAGGAGAGTGGTGGGAAGGAGGAGGAGCGGGGGGGGAAGGAGGAGGAGAGTGGTGAGTGGGAGGAAAGAGGAGGAGAGTGGTGGGAAGGAGGAGGAGCGGGGGGGGAAGGAGGAGGAGAGTGGTGAGTGGGAGGAAAGAGGAGGAGAGTGGTGGGAAGGAGGAGGAGCGGGGGGGGAAGGAGGAGGAGAGTGGTGAGTGGGAGGAAAGAGGAGGAGAGTGGTGGGAAGGAGGAGGAGCGGGGGGGGAAGGAGGAGGAGAGTGGTGAGTGGGAGGAAAGAGGAGGAGAGTGGTGGGAAGGAGGAGGAGCGGGGGGGGAAGGAGGAGGAGAGTGGTGAGTGGGAGGAAAGAGGAGGAGAGTGGTGGGAAGGAGGAGGAGCGGGGGGGGAAGGAGGAGGAGAGTGGTGAGTGGGAGGAAAGAGGAGGAGAGTGGTGGGAAGGAGGAGGAGCGGGGGGGGAAGGAGGAGGAGAGTGGTGAGTGGGAGGAAAGAGGAGGAGAGTGGTGGGAAGGAGGAGGAGCGGGGGGGGAAGGAGGAGGAGAGTGGTGAGTGGGAGGAAAGAGGAGGAGAGTGGTGGGAAGGAGGAGGAGCGGGGGGGGAAGGAGGAGGAGAGTGGTGAGTGGGAGGAAAGAGGAGGAGAGTGGTGGGAAGGAGGAGGAGCGGGGGGGGAAGGAGGAGGAGAGTGGTGAGTGGGAGGAAAGAGGAGGAGAGTGGTGGGAAGGAGGAGGAGCGGGGGGGGAAGGAGGAGGAGAGTGGTGAGTGGGAGGAAAGAGGAGGAGAGTGGTGGGAAGGAGGAGGAGCGGGGGGGGAAGGAGGAGGAGAGTGGTGAGTGGGAGGAAAGAGGAGGAGAGTGGTGGGAAGGAGGAGGAGCGGGGGGGGAAGGAGGAGGAGAGTGGTGAGTGGGAGGAAAGAGGAGGAGAGTGGTGGGAAGGAGGAGGAGCGGGGGGGGAAGGAGGAGGAGAGTGGTGAGTGGGAGGAAAGAGGAGGAGAGTGGTGGGAAGGAGGAGGAGCGGGGGGGGAAGGAGGAGGAGAGTGGTGAGTGGGAGGAAAGAGGAGGAGAGTGGTGGGAAGGAGGAGGAGCGGGGGGGGAAGGAGGAGGAGAGTGGTGAGTGGGAGGAAAGAGGAGGAGAGTGGTGGGAAGGAGGAGGAGCGGGGGGGGAAGGAGGAGGAGAGTGGTGAGTGGGAGGAAAGAGGAGGAGAGTGGTGGGAAGGAGGAGGAGCGGGGGGGGAAGGAGGAGGAGAGTGGTGAGTGGGAGGAAAGAGGAGGAGAGTGGTGGGAAGGAGGAGGAGCGGGGGGGGAAGGAGGAGGAGAGTGGTGAGTGGGAGGAAAGAGGAGGAGAGTGGTGGGAAGGAGGAGGAGCGGGGGGGGAAGGAGGAGGAGAGTGGTGAGTGGGAGGAAAGAGGAGGAGAGTGGTGGGAAGGAGGAGGAGCGGGGGGGGAAGGAGGAGGAGAGTGGTGAGTGGGAGGAAAGAGGAGGAGAGTGGTGGGAAGGAGGAGGAGCGGGGGGGGAAGGAGGAGGAGAGTGGTGAGTGGGAGGAAAGAGGAGGAGAGTGGTGGGAAGGAGGAGGAGCGGGGGGGGAAGGAGGAGGAGAGTGGTGAGTGGGAGGAAAGAGGAGGAGAGTGGTGGGAAGGAGGAGGAGCGGGGGGGGAAGGAGGAGGAGAGTGGTGAGTGGGAGGAAAGAGGAGGAGAGTGGTGGGAAGGAGGAGGAGAGTGGTGGGAAGGAGGGGTGGGAGGGGTAGAAGGTGTATATAGAACAGCAATACGTTTTGTGCTTCTCTGTCTCTGTTTTCGGAATTCATTGAACAAAATGAGACAAGAAATGGAAAGTCAGCCAGCGAGTCCGAGAGATTTCCAGGAGAAAACCTGATAGAAGGCCCCTCCCCCTCCTCCATCAGTCAACCAATAGCAGGATGACTGAAGTCTGAGCATACGCAGCAGCTTGTTACACATGTGACTTATCTTCCGGATTGTCGTATACAAACTATCTCTGATGGGAAAAGCTCAAACCTGCCAGTTATTTATTTCTCATTCGGGACATCTTCCTTTACTTCCTGTCTTCAGACACAACAGGAAGTGAGAGATTTCCGGTGACAACTGAAATTGTGAGAGTTGTCATCGGAGGAGGAGAAGGAAGATTTCCCTGGTGAGGATTTCACTCTACTCTCCACAGCAGGAAAGAGAAATGTGATTCTGGATACACCGTGTATAAAAACGGGGAAAAAGTGGAAGAATTACCCCAAAGAATAAATATACAGTGATACCTTGGTTTAAGAGCATAATTCG
>NW_017310555.1:18014-18808 GCF_000935625.1 Nanorana parkeri | reverse complement strand
GCGGGTGTACAGACCCGGGAACTCAGCACAGGGAGGGTGGGCCCCCCCCCCAATAATTTGTTCTCCAGTGAGCTCAACGTCATCAGTAGAGAGGTGGGTGGGGCCTCTGATGAGTTGTAGCCCCTCCCCCGCGGATCTGTAACCTTTGTCTTCTCTCGGCAGAGTAAGCTGAGCTCGGTCAGTCTCCGGGGAATCGCCAATTCCACCTCCACCAGCGACATGAGTGCCGAGGACTTCCATGGGAACTACGCCTTCGAGGGCATCGGAGATGACGACTTGTGAGGGGGCGGGGCCCCTTCCTCGGAGGCGTGTCCATGCCATGCTCGGGAGCCTTGTAGACGGGAGAAGGGAAGACGGCTTTTCTCGGCTCCCACCGCCAACACTATTACTCATCCAGCGCTCCGCTTGCACTTATAACTCCAAGTATTGCACAGACTGGGGGGGCGGGCCCACCCGGAGTCCTGACCCCGCCCCCGAGTATCCGCTGCTCATCAATGATTGATGGATTGTAATCTTCCATTTTGAAGCGTCTCTGGGGTTCTCTCATCGCTCAGCACTTTCCGGGGGTCCAGCCAAGGACCAATCACAGACCCCCCAGCAAGGACGGACATGACACCGGCTCCTCCCATTGTGAGACGTTCCCCGGCAGGGACCCGGGCAGACCTCCTGTGATTGGTTGTATCGGGTCACCTCACAGCGTCCACCGATTTCAACACGGAAGTCATTGTTCATACACAAGGGGGCGGGACCTAGGGGCAAGTCTGCTTAAAAACGTCCAATCATATGCCAGAGAT
>NW_017310555.1:16772-17934 GCF_000935625.1 Nanorana parkeri | reverse complement strand
CCTCATGTCATAAATGTTTATCACTTCCTGTTCTCTATCTGACCCCTTGGACAGGAAGGGGCGGGATCTTCCTTGTTCTGTCCAGCATCCATCAGACAGGAAGTGGGGTGGGGGGCGGAGACACTGCAGTGAAGGATAATATAGGGTGGAGTTGGGTGCCCCTAACATGTGACCGCCTCCGAGGAATCGGTGTAATGTCACATGATCACCAATACTTCCATGTGACCGCCTCTGAGGATGCAGGGTAGAGGGGGGGTGACATTGTCTAGGACCCCGGGGGGGGGCGGGGCTCTAATTGGACCGCCCCGGCCTCCGCAACTCGCTGCCTTACAGGAACTGACTCTAATTTCTGCGGAGGTCAGAGGAGACCCCTCCCCCAACGTGTCCGAACGCCCAATGCGTGTCCCCGGACGGTGACGTGTACATGTGATTTTGTATCGGGGGGGCGGAGCGTCCCGTCTGTGCCGATCCGTTCCACTCGCTTCTTCTACAAATCGCTGATTACAGATTGCGCCGATCGTCTCCCGGAGACAGGAAGTCTGTTTACATTAAATAGAATCACAGCTGAGACTCCGCCTCCTTATTGGAATGATCGGTAAGAGGACCTGTCACTATGTACAGCCCGGGGCCCCGCTCCTATACACGGTGATCGGTAAGAGGACATGTCGCTATGTCCGGGGCCCCGCTCCTATACACGGTGATCGGTAAGAGGACCTGTCGCTATGTACAGCCCGGGGCCCCGCTCCTATACACGGTGATCGGTAAGAGGACATGTCGCTATGTCCGGGGCCCCGCTCCTATACACGGTGATCGGTAAGAGGACCTGTCGCTATGTACAGCCCGGGGCCCCGCTCCCATACACGGTGATCGGTAAGAGGACATGTCACTATGTACAGCCCGGGGCCCCGCTCCTATACACGGTGATCGGTAAGAGGACCTGTCACCATGTACAGCCCGGGGCCCCGCTCCTATACACGGTGATCGGTAAGAGGACATGTCGCTATGTCCGGGGCCCCGCTCCTATACACGGTGATCGGTAAGAGGACATGTCGCTATGTCCGGGGCCCCGCTCCTATACACGGTGATCGGTAAGAGGACATGTCGCTATGTCCGGGGCCCCGCTCCTATACACGGTGATCGGTAAGAGGACATGTCGCTATGT
>NW_017310555.1:13632-15235 GCF_000935625.1 Nanorana parkeri | reverse complement strand
TAGGGTTCAGTATTGGGTTGGCTCCGCCCTCTAATGGCCCCCCAGTCTTAGTCCGTAGGGTTCAGTATTGGGTTGGCTCCGCCCTCTAATGGCCCCCCAGTCTTAGTCCGTAGGGTTCATTAATGGGTTGGCTCCGCCCTCTAATGGCCCCCCAGTCTTAGTCAGTAGGGCTCAGTATTGGGTTGGCTCCGCCCTTTGCCGCTATGACAGCTCCGCCTCTTCTGGGAAGGCGTCCACAAGGTTTAGGGGCGTGTCTATGGGAATGTTGGACCATTTGTGAGGTCAGGTGCTGATGTTGGGGGAGGGGCTCGCAGTCTCCACCTCTAATTCATCCCAAAGGTGTTCTATGGGGTTGAGGTCAGGACTCTGTGCGGCCAGTCACGCTCCTCCACCCCCTCCCCCATCCGTGTCTTTATGGACCTTGCTTTGTGCACTGGTGCGCAGTCATGGTGGAACAGGGAGGGGCCGTCCCCAAACTCCTCCCACAAAGTTGGGAGCATGAAATTGTCCAAAATGTCTTGGTGTGCTGAGGCCTTAAGAGTTCCCTTCCCTGGAACTAAGGGGCGGAGCCCAACCCCCCAAAATGCACCCCCTCCCCCAACTTTACACTTGGCACAATGCAGTCAGGCCAAACCCAGACACGCCCATCGCCAGACAGAGAAGCGTGATTGGTCCCTCCAGAGACCACGCCTCCTCTTCTCTAGAGTCCAGTGGCGGCGTGCGTTACACCGCGGCATCCCGCGCTTTGCATTGCACTCGGTGATGTGCGGCTTGGATGCAGCTGCTCCGCCCCCATTCCATGACGCTCTCTGCGCACTGTTGTTGCGCCAATCTGACGGCCGCATGGAGTTTGGAGGTCTGTAGCTATTGGCTCTGCAGACAGTCGGCGACTTCTGCGCACTGTGCGCTTCAGCATGCGCTGACCCCGCCCTGTCATGTGACGCGGCCGACCACTTCCTGGCTGAGTTGCTGGTGTTCCCGGTAACAGGCGACCGCGGCGGAATATTTAGTAGCCGGGAAATGTCACTGACGGACTTATTGCGCAGGTGACAACCTATCACGGCACCGCGCTTGTAGTCACCGAGCTCCTGAGAGCGACCCGTTCTCTCACCGATGGAGGGGATTGGAGGAACACCGGGAGGGGGAGGGGCCTATACCTCTGGCAATAGAGTGTATTCCCGGGGATGTCCTGTGTCAGGTCGGGGGTGGGGCGAGGATTGGTCACATGACAGTTGTCACAACTCACCTCTGCGGCCCCTCTGAGCTCCGGGCCCCCATGGGGAACCCTTTCATGGTGCTGGGCCCCCGAGGAAGACTCTTCCACCGAACCCTCAGTGACTACCCCGGGCTCCTCAAACATTCTGAACAAAGGGCCAGTTTACTGTCCCTCAGAGGGTTAGGGGCCCCATGAAGAGGGTTAGGGGCCCCTCATTTGTATACGAGGCAGTCATTGGTCACCCGCCATTGTGTATGCGATCCCAGAATGCATCATTCCTCATGGAAATTGTGACTGCGGCCTAAATGTTCCCGCCTCCTGCCGCTCCGCAACTACAGAGGAGGATGGAGATGACTCCACCCACTATGGTACACGGCTCCGAGTCCT
>NW_017310555.1:11140-13101 GCF_000935625.1 Nanorana parkeri | reverse complement strand
GGGCACACACGGGGGGGAGGGGTTCTCACTCAGGGCACTTCCCCGCCCGACATACTTATTCTAGGTCACTGCCTGAAAGTAATGAAGCCGGAGGATCAGCATGACAACCGGGCCCCCAGCAGGGACGGCCCCCCGGATCTTCTTCCATCAGCACTGCGGCTCCGCCCTTTATTGTAATGCCCTCATACGCTCATCACTGGACCGAGGCAGATGGGGAAGCCGCAGGATAGAGATGACCCCCCCACCAGGGAAGGGGGAGATGCGTCCTGCTCCGACACCCTATTCTGTCCAATGTGGGTGGAGCTTCCTGCAGTGACACGTGTGTCACATAGGAGGGGGCAGGGGTTGCTCCACCCACACAGGAGGGGGCAGGAGTTGCTCCACCCACATAGGATAGGAGGGGGTCAGGGCAGGAAGCTCCGCCCACATAGGAGGGGTCTGGGGTTGCTCCACCCACATTGGATAGGAGTGGTCAGGGCAGGACGCTCCACCCACATAGGAGGGGTCTGGGGTTGCTCCACCCACATAGGAGAGGTCAGGATGCTCCACCCACATTGGATAGGAGTGGTCAGGGCAGGATGCTCCACCCACATTGGATAGGAGGGGTCAGGGCAGGACACTCCACCCACATAGGAGGGGTCAGGGCAGGGGACTCCACCCACATAGAAGGGGTAAGGGCAGGGGACTCCACCCACATTGGATAGGGAGGTTCAGAGCAGGAATCCCCGCCCACATAGGAGGAGTCAGGGCAGGACGCTCCACCCACATTGGATAGGAGGAGTCGGAGCAGGAAGCTCCACCCACATAGGAGGGGTCAGGGCACTTCACCCACATTGAATAGGAGGAGTCAGAGCAGGAATCCCCGCCCACATAGGAGGGGTCAGGGCAGGACGCTCCACCCACATTGCATAGGAGGATTTAGAGCAGGAAGCTCCGCCCACATAGGAGGGGTCTGGACGCCCCGCTGTGAGAGACCATAAATAAATCTGCTCCACTCACAATGTGACAACGTGGAATGTTTATGGGCGGAGCCATGCAATCATATTCACATTATGAGGACACAGAGGGGGGCGGGGCCAAGCAGCACACTAGGCGTCCGGGGACAAAGGCTGCGATTGGTCGGCGAGTCCTCCGTGCGTCTTCTGGTGACGCTTGTAGTTGTCCCAGTGGCCTGTAGTGTAGTTGCATTGTGTGCAGCGGAAGGGCTTCTCCCCCGTGTGACGTAACATGTGACGTTTGAGGTTCATGCTTTGGTTACACGTGTAGTTGCATTGTGTGCAGCGGAAGGGCTTGTCCCCGGAGTGGGTGCGCCCGTGCCTCTTCAGGTTGGCCAGGTTGCCGCAGGCGTAGTCACACGCCGGGCACTTGTACGGCTTCTCCCCGCTGTGGACTCTCTGGTGCCTCTTCAGGTTGTCGTAGTGCGCCGAGGCGTAGGGACACGCGTGACACGTGTACGGCTTCTCCCCGCTGTGCGTCTTCATGTGCCGGGACAGGTGGTTGGGGTAATGGGTGACAAACGGGCACAGGGCGCAGGAGAAGCCTTTGCCGGGGCTCCCCGAGGAGCAGCACCGCCCCTCCCCCTCACCACACGAGCGGCACGCGAAGGGGAAGAGCAGCTCCGGGAGGCCGCCGTCTGCCGAACCCTCCAACACGGGCGAGGGCGGGCCGCGGTGCAACCGGACACACGCCGGGAGAAAGGCTTCCAGGTCATCGGAGGTCACCGGGAGTGTCATGGCCGCCGCCGGCACGTCTGCAGGGAGAGGCGGAGACACGTTAGATGGGGGCGGGAACACAACAATCAAGAGGGGCGGCCCTACGCTGAGGACACACCCACCGACGTGTCACCGGGGAGGCCCTACGCTGAGGACACACCCACCGCCGTGCCACCGGGGAGGCCCTACGCTGAGGACACACCCACCAAAGTGTCACCGGGGAGGCCCTACGCTGAGGACACACCCACC
>NW_017310555.1:0-2814 GCF_000935625.1 Nanorana parkeri | reverse complement strand
TACGCCGAGGTGCCCCCCACCAAAGTGACACCGGGGAGGGGAGGCCCTACGCTGAGGACACACCCACCAAAGTGTCACCGGGGAGGGGAGGCCCTACCAACACAGGAGACACTGGGGATGGAATTTCCAAATGTCCTGTCTACAGGCGGGACAGACTAGGTCATGTGTCTCCTTTAAGTCACCCTGCAGTGGGAGGGGCGGAGTCTGGATCACCCTGCAGTGGGAGGGGCAGAGTCTGGATCACCCTGCAGTGGGAGGGGCAGAGTCTGGATCACCCTGCAGTGGGAGGGGCGGAGTCTGGATCACCCTGCAGTGGGAGGGGCAGAGTCTGTTGGGATCCCCCTGCAGTGGGAGGGGCAGGGGATGGAACTGACCATGACGATGGTGGTGGGTGTGGCAGCTGGCGGTCTCCTCCCTCTGTTGGCTCCTCCTCCTGCGGTGGGCCAGGATGTGGCGCTGCAGGTTGCGGCTCTGGTTGCAGCGGTAGGGACACAGGTGGCAGGTGTAGGGCTTGTCCTGGCTGTGGACCTTCTGGTGGCGCTTCAGGTTGCCGGGGCTGCTGCAGGAGAAGGCGCAGAGCCGGCACTGGAACGGCTTCTCCCCGGTGTGCGTCAGAAGATGGCGCTTCAGGTTGACGAGCTGCGACGAGGCGTAAACGCAGTGCGGGCAGCGGAACGGCTTCTCCCCGTTGTGCGTCTTCATGTGACGCTTCAGGTGGCTGGAGTAATGGGTGGAGAAGGGACACAGGCGGCAGGAGAAGAGGAGGCGGTCCTTGTCTGAGGGGCGGGGCTCCGGGAACAGGCAGCTCTCCGTTGTCTGGCACGGTCCGCGGGGGGACGGCAGACCCCCCAGCCCCGCCTCCTCCTGCTCGCTGAGCGGCCGATACGCCAAATATTCGTCCTCGCTCAGCGGGTAACGCGGCACCTCCCCCGAATCTGAGGAGACAGGAGAACACGTCACATGTATGACATCACCCCTCACTACACGTCACATGACATCACCGCTCACTACACGTCACATGACATCACCCCTCACTACACGTCACATGACATAGACTCCGCCCACATTACAGTCCCACCCATATCACCAAATTGGAATATAGACTCCGCCCACATTACAGCCCCACCCATATCACCAAATCGGAGTATAGACTCCGCCCACATTAAAGCCCCACCCATATCACCAAATCTGAATATAGACCACACCCACATTTACATGCAAACCCCTCCTGTGTCTAAACAGCCCCGCCCATATCAGATGACTATGCACCTAATCTGAATATAGACTCCGCCCACATTACAGCCCCGCCCATATAGACGGTGATCCCGGTATGGGGGAGGGGACTCACCCTCAGAGAAGGAGAGGAGACGCTCATCACACAGGAGAAGATCTGACTCCACGACCACAGTGCAGGCGCCGGGGCCTAGAGACTCCACCCCTCCCCCACCTATAATATCAGAACAAGATATGTGGGGGGTCAGGCTGGAGGTATACAGGCGGGGGAGGGGTGTGCCGTGTGGGGGAGGGGTGACATGAGGGAGGTATGAGGTGCCGTGTGGGGGAGGGGTGACATGAGGGAGGTATGAGGTGCCGTGTGGGGGAGGGGTGACATGAGGGAGGTATGAGGTGCCGTGTGGGGGAGGGGTGACATGAGGGAGGTATGAGGTGCCGTGTGGGGGAGGGGTGACATGAGGGAGGTATGAGGTGCCGTGTGGGGGAGGGGTGACATGAGGGAGGTATGAGGTGCCGTGTGGGGGAGGGGTGACATGAGGGAGGTATGAGGTGCCGTGTGGGGGAGGGGTGACATGAGGGAGGTATGAGGTGCCGTGTGGGGGAGGGGTGACATGAGGGAGGTATGAGGTGCCGTGTGGGGGAGGGGTGACATGAGGGAGGTATGAGGTGCCGTGTGGGGGAGGGGTGACATGAGGGAGGTATGAGGTGCCGTGTGGGGGAGGGGTGACATGAGGGAGGTATGAGGTGCCGTGTGGGGGAGGGGTGACATGAGGGAGGTATGAGGTGCCGTGTGGGGGAGGGGTGACATGAGGGAGGTATGAGGTGCCGTGTGGGGGAGGGGTGACATGAGGGAGGTATGAGGTGCCGTGTGGGGGAGGGGTGACATGAGGGAGGTATGAGGTGCCGTGTGGGGGAGGGGTGACATGAGGGAGGTATGAGGTGCCGTGTGGGGGAGGGGTGACATGAGGGAGGTATGAGGTGCCGTGTGGGGGAGGGGTGACATGAGGGAGGTATGAGGTATCTGGTGCCTCACATTTTACAGGCTGGGGGTGGGACTGTTTCCTCCTCGGCATTCTGTCTTCTCTCCAGCACTTCCGGTCGTTAGAGCTCCCCATTCCTCTACTTCCGGCGGCGCACGGCTTGCTGGGAGGAGTAGTTCCAGGACGGACGCCATTACAAAGCAGCGTACGGATCACATGATCCCCGAAGTGCTATCGCCCCTCCCACAACCGGAAAAACCAATCCGACCTCAGCCGGTAAGAAGAGAATCCGCCCATCAGTCAGGGAGTTCATCCCGGGGCCACGCCTTCTCCCCACTGGCCACGCCCATATACACAGTGGGTGAAGGGTGTGTGGGCGGGGCTATAAGACATAAAAGGAGGTGACTCAGAGCTGGGAGACGGATGATGGGGTACAAAGTGGGCGGAGAATGTGCTAGAAGAACCCCAAAACGTGTCCTGAAAGTGTATCTGTGAGATAACCTCCCCCTCCCATGTTATAGGGGAGCCCCCATAAAGTGAGCTGGAGATCCCCCCCCTCTGAGCTCGTACCGCATTGAGGCGGAGATCCCCCCTCCTCCGA
>NW_017310554.1:18621-18830 GCF_000935625.1 Nanorana parkeri | reverse complement strand
CCCACAAATCCTATTCACGTATAGATCTTTTCATCACTGATAAATGGACTCTACAAAGGGTTAGTGGGGTTAAAATACATAATATTACATGGTCTGACCATGCCCCTATTACTCTTCATTTGGAAGATAGGGGACCCCAAAATAAACCAACAATATGGAGAAACAACGTCTCCCTGTTGGCATCTCCTATACATAAAGAACATATTTCT
>NW_017310554.1:0-18488 GCF_000935625.1 Nanorana parkeri | reverse complement strand
TCTCCCCTGACGTTTCATGCAGCTGAGTTCTGCTTCAAACGTGACGTTGACGTGACCATTTAATTTTTTACAGTTTTACGTTGTTTTTTGTTGTATTCATTTTTCTATATCTCTCCAGGTTCTTTATCTCTCAAAAACAGCACAATGTCTTCCCCAAGATGGACTTTCTAGATTTCTATTGCTTGATTTATGGCTTTCCATTGAGCATCACCCTAAGGGTATCATTTTCCCACTCAAAGCGGGTAAATTACTAGCGTCCAAAATTAAACATAAACAACTACAAACCAGGATCCTTCTCCTGTATCACCCCTATACAAACCGCCCTTTCAAAAATCCTCAAGACATTGCCAACGCCATTGGAGAATATTATAAATCTCTTTATAATCTGAAAGAGGACCCGTCTACTCAGCAACCTTCATTACCCAGCATTAATAAATTTCTTAAAGATGTAACATTCCACAAGTTATCCGCAGAAGATCTTGATATATTATCTTCCCCTTTTACTGACTCAGAGATTAGAAAAGCCATCCAAGATCTCCCGCAGAATAAAGCACCAGGAGCAGACGGATTCTCTTCTGAGTATTACAAACACTTCCAAGATATATTGATTCCCCATCTGACAAACATCTTTAACGATGTGGCTGTCTCGGGATCCTTTCCCGACGAAATGTTAAAAGCTATTGTAATCACGATTCCTAAACCCGGAAAAGATCAGACTCACCCTAAAAAATTTCGCCCTATATCTCTGATCAACACAGACATAAAATTATATGCTAAACTGATTGCTAATAGATTGTTACCTATGACAAACAAATTGATACACCCAGACCAAGTAGGATTTGTTAGAGGAAGACAAGCTCCTGACGGCACAAGACGTATGGTTAATGTAATTTCCCTTGCAAACAAATATGAGATGCCTTCTCTGCTTCTTAGTTTAGATGCCGAGAAGGCATTCAATAGAGTACATTGGGAGTATATGTTCCAAACCCTTGAACAATATGACATCAATGGTCTTATAAATTCAGCCATCAGAGCTTTGTACTCTAATCCCTCTGCACAAGTACTATCCTCGGGCATGCTGTCACATTCCTTTGAAATCTCAAATGGGACGAAACAGGGTTGCCCATTATCACCTATACTGTTCCCGTTACTACTTGAACCTTTAGCTATAACAATAAGAAATAACCCTCAGATTAAAGGGATATCAGCTGGACGGAATGAATTCAAAATAGCACTTTTCGCGGATGATATCATACTATCCTTAACTGAGCCAATCTCCTCTCTGACAGCAGCACAATCAACGTTACAAAGGTTTAACTCTGTATCCTATTACAAAGTTAATGAGGAAAAGTCTCAAATACTGGATATGGGAATTCCTCAAAATATGAAAAATAAAATTCAAACTATGTTTCCTTATTTGTGGGCTAAGGAGAAAATTCAGTACCTGGGAATACATTTCACTGCTAAAAACGAAGCCTTGTATAAACATAATTATCTAACCCTAATGCAACTAATCAGGTCTGATTTGGCTCATATTGGTCAATTTGAATTATCTTGGCATGGTAGAGTGGCTGCATTTAAAATGTCTGTACTTCCAAAAATTTTGTATATCTTTCGCACTTTACCTATTCCATTACCCAACAAATTATTTCACTCTCTACAGGCTATCATAGGCCAATATGTATGGAAAGGAAAGAGGAGTAGAATTTCCCGCTCTGTAATGTTCAAACACAAACTTCAAGGGGGAATGGGCCTTCCTTCTATGAAAACATATTATCGTGCATCCATTTTGGCTCAGACTAAAACTTGGTTCCTGAAGGATAAGGATAAAATATGGTACGACATTGAGAGGTGCTTGGTGGAAAAGGGAGAACTTGTAAACTGGTTACTGGCTACTCAGTTAGACAGATCCCTACAACCGCCCACTTCTCCCACCATCAAAGCCACTATTTATAATTGGGAATCAATAACGGATGATAACACTTTGGATACAACAGATACCATTGTGGACATCCCACTGCAAATATACGAACTTGTGATACCATATTTAGACTTATCCAAGTGGAGAACTAAAGGGTACTCTGTTCTTCCTCCTGAGAAGGACTTATTAACGTTTATGGATAGCTTCCACCAGTTTATGGATAGCTTCCACCAGAAACCGTATAGTAGATCTTCGAGTCCCTGACACACTGTGGGCATGGCTTTCAGCTCCACAATCAAAGACATTCACTATATCTTCCTGTTATAGTTATTTACTTAATTTCACTACGTTTAAAAAACTTCCATATATGACTAAGGGGTCTATTCACAAAGCTGCTCATGGAAATCACCTATTGCTCCTTCTTTACAAGAAACTATATATCGTGTGCAATCTAACTGCACGCACGAAAAAATGATAGCGTATAGAACAAACCAAAAATCTAAATTCCATTACCAATGGGATGCCTGGCTGGATCATATGGAAAATAGGGCACCACTTTAGATATGAGTTCTTGCTTTAGCCATACGTCTGTTCCTCAGGATGAAGTCCAATATTAGATATGTTACCATTTTGAGAAAATAAAAGCATTGTGATGTAATACATACCTATCTATACCACTTTGACAGTTCGAGAGATATTACCTTACCTTCTCTCCCCCCCCTGTCTATCACCTTGCCTTATTCATTCTATAACCCACCTCAAGCCTATACTCCTATCTGTTTTACTAGTACTTTATAATGATTTCTCAAGAATCCAGATAGGAGTAGAGAAAACCACTTGCATTAGAACTAAGATTTCTGGTAAGCAACAACGTAAACAAGTATCGGTGATTGAAGTTCTAGGGGCACTCCTCTTGTGAGATACTCTTGGTATTTGAATAATAATATAAGAATAGAGCAAGATAGTGTATAATTGAATTTTACTTGTTTTACTACCCTACTGTATTGATGTTGCAAACACATCTCTGTAACATGTATAATACGGGCAAAGGCATGTCATTTTCTTTTCCCTTTTCTGTCATTTATGTATTGCCTTGGAAAAAAATTAATAAAATATTTAAATAGAAAAAATAAAAATAAAATACTGTACGCATGTGACATTAAAATACTGCACGCATGTGACATAAAAACACTGCACGCATGTGACATAAAAACACTGCACACATGTGACATAAAAACACTGCATGCATGTCACATGAAAATAATGCACACATGTCATTACATACTGCATGCATTCTGCATGAAAACATAGCAGACATGCACGCATGTTACACGGGAATAATGAACACAAGTCATATGCAAACAATGCACGCATAACGCATAACAACAGTGCATGCATTCTGCAAGAAAATATTCAACACATAAAAACATTGCTGACAGGTACCTTTTGCTTCCTTAACTTGCTTGGGGAAGGTTTCCCAATCAGGCCAGGTTGCTTCTCCTATCTCCAGCCAGGAACGTTGCCTGATTCTTCTATTTTTGTAATTGGCATGTCTCATGTCATAGAGACATGGTCTTCCCTGCACGGGCAGGCGTATGAATGCCTCAGAATCTAGCAGGCTACATGTACTGGAATCCTCCATCTTGCCTTCTTCATCCAACAACTGTCTGCAAGATGGGAGTGGTCTGTAGCCATGTGCGGAACGCGCGTTCTATGCGCGATTTCTGCTACCAAAAACGCGCAAAAGTCTATGGGTGCGAACGCGCTACAAAACGGCCCAATACGCCGCAAAGAAGCTCCTGTACCTTTTCAGGCGTGGGCCGTTTTGTAGCGCGTTAGGGACGGGCTGAAATACGCCAAGGTGTGAACCAGACCCATTGAAAACAATGGGATTTTCATGTTTGAGCGTTTTGTAGAGCGTTCGTCGAGCGTAGAGCGCGCTACAAAACGTTCAGGTGTGAACGAGGGCTAAGAATCGTTTTTGTACTGTGTTGGTGTTGTGATAAAAGGATACAGGCGTATATTTAATTGCAACACAAGGTATCACAACGCACGGCAATGCGTCACAAAGCTTTGCCATGCGCTGCCACAGTTAAATTCATGTTTTTTACAAAATAAAAAAAAAGGAAAAAATAATGCGCTGCGATGCATTCTAACAACACACTGCAACGCATGTGCATAGCGTACACCACAATATGAGAAATGTGCATGTTATGTGTGTGTGGGGGAGGGGGGTTTGTGCTTTTTTTTACCCATTTTTTATTTATTTTTAATTTTATTTTTTTACTGTTAGGGAGGCTTCGGGGAAATATTTGGGATCTAAACAGACCCTTGACATTTCCCTTTTGAAATTGAAAAAGTCATTGAGGACACAGAGTCCTCAATCTCTTTTTCTGCAGCCTCAGCACTCAGTACATAGGCTCCTCATTCATTCAAAAACTGCTGATAGTAAAAATATTTACTATCACCAGTTTCTGAATGGGGAAAAGCCTCTGTAGTGAGTGCTTCTCCCCATTGAGAAATTCATGAATGAACAGGAAGTGATGTAAATTACATCCTGTTCATTCATAACTGGGGACACATGGTACTATGTGTTCCCAGTGATTTACAAACACTGGAGTGTTCAGACGATCTCTCCAGTGTTTGCTCTGCAGAGAGGTACATATTAATGATACTTACCGATCCTCCGCTCGGCCACGCACAGAGCCGCTGTCATCCTGAAACTGACAGGATGACAGTGGCTCCGCTCTCTCTTCTCCACATGCTGCTTTGCTGCTTTCTCCGCTCCCGCCAGCCAATCCTTTTTGGATCCCCGCTCCCTCAGCCCATACAAGCGGGGGAGAGCAGTGGGGATCCGAGGCCCCCCTCTGTCGTGGGCCCCATATCGACCGCATCGGTCGCTATACTGGTAGTTCCGCCACTGGTCCCTCTTGAATAATCAGTGGAATCCAGTAGCACATGGTAGGCCTTCAGGGCCTAAGCCCACAAGCCTAGGCAGAAGCCTAACAGCAGAACTCCAAACTTAGCACAACCCAGCAGCAAGCATGCTTAGGAGTTTTGTTACAACCAAACCCACTGATGTCAAGCTCAGCAGATATTGACGAACTAACAAAAGTCAAAGAAAACAATGGTGTGTCCCAGACACCGAACCAGCAGAGTCTGGCAGATGAAACAACATAGACAGCCACTAAGCACACCCTACTGGTGAAAACAGAATACTACATTACAAAACGAAAAATTAAATACAGATTGTAACAGCTTTAGGGAACCATCCCTATACAGCTATGCCATAAAAGTTCTGGCACAAGTGGCTCAGCTCCAAGTTTATTATTTACAATTAAAAATAAAAGCCAGCACTTCCTAAACTGCCAGGATAGTAACTACTCTGTAAACTTTTTCACATTCAAATATACCCTCTGCAAAACCTTGCTTCTTATTCAGTTTATATGTGAATAAAAAAAGGTTTATATAGTAGTTACTACTCTTGCAGTTTGGGAAGTACTGGTGTTTCTTTTCATTATTAAATATAACACTGGCTATATATTATATTGACTGGCTTCCGCCCTTGGTGAGAGCATGCTTTACTATTAGTTAATTGTCTACATTTATTATTTACATATTGAGTGCACCAGGTTCAGATGTTTTCTGAAGACTCAGGAGGACATTTAGAAACAAATAAAGATTCCAACAATGTCCAGTCTCTCTCTTTCACTTGTTTCAAATAAACTAGACATCTTTGCTGATACATTTCACACCTCATCCCTTATATCTCTACTCATTTTTCCCCAGCATTCTCTCTAATACTTGTTCTTTTATCTTTCCCATTCTCTAGTGCAGCATGCTTATCTCTCTTTGATTTCATTCACACTTTTTTAAGTTTAAATGTTGCAAAATAATAGTTTTACAACAGGAATCCAGTATACAGGCACATTATCCAATATATAGCACATTCTTCTGATAATATAATATTTGTCCTATGCAATGTAGACAGTTACAAAATGAGGTACAAAATGAGTGCAGAGAGTGAAAGGTAGGGTTTGGGTTTGTCAGTAGGTAATGTTGCTGTTACATCATATCCCTCTAACAAATAAAGAGAAATAACCCTCCTGTGCCTGGCCAACGGTGGTGTCAGTCAGTGGTGTGTATTTAGGTCATTAGCTAAAGTATTTCTAGCAGTACTACATTGTGTTTGGGGAACACAAGTTTCTCCATCTCACAGATATGGTTAACCGTATTTTTCCATTCCTTTGTGGAAGGGATGTGTATGTGGAGTGTGTGTCTAGGTATCACAGCTTAGACTGGGTTCATTAAATGCCTGTGGATAGATTTTTAAGAGGTGTGGCAGGGCTGTTCATGAATGTGGAGGAGAGAGAACTCCAGTGAGGGTGACACTAATGTGATGCTCCTCCAGGTGTCAAAGGTCAGAACCCATACCTAGCAGGTACATATTCTTCCTATCACAGTCCATGTTCCCATAAGACAAGCTTATTTATCAGTACTTGGTTTCCCCCGTGTCTCATTATACAATTCTATATTTTCTGGCCTGGAGCTGAGCAGTGGGAAAGATTAAAAGTTCCTGTAGTCCTCAAATTATTATGTGCGCAACACCTAGCACAACTAGAAAGTAGTCTATAGTGAAGTCTCAAGGCTGGTGGAGGCCAGAGCAAGTGGCAGATGGTAGTGTGATCCAGAGACAGTGCAAAAGGTCAGGGCATGCAGCAAGAAAGTGAGTTCCAAAGACACTTCCGAAGTTAGGGACAAAGTAATAGGGATTCCAAAACACATGCTAGCAAAGCAAGCAGTATTGCAGCAAGGTAGTAGGAAGCTATCACAAGCACTCAGTCAAAGGCTGATTACTTCTTTGACTCCTTTGTTCAGATGCTGCCTGCACCTCACCTTTGTGGGTAGGTTTTTATTGTTTCATATTTATTTACAATAAATGATAATGCACAGAAGATGTACTACTATTATCATTATTATATATGCTGGATCTCGTGTCAAGATCCTTAGGCGCTGGTGTGATCTGTGTAGTTTAGCAAGCGCTCCTGAAACAAGACTAATCCAAGAGTTAGGGTATGTGGCCAGTTTTATTAGCCCACAGGCTGATTAGGACAGGTCTGTAGCCAGAAACAGAGGCTGTCTGACATTAGCACAGGCTGTCTGACTGCTAAGTCCTAAGTTGTTTGTCAGATGTTGCTAAATGGCGGGGTAAAAGTAGAAAATGTTTGAAAGTGTGCCCTCTTTTTTATGGCATTGCTAGTACATTTGAAGTATTTGTTAGTTTATTGTAGGACAGCTTTTGTTCTATACCATTGTGTCATGATCTTACAGATCATTTCTTGGGTATGGTTACGGAGCAAGCTCTTGTGTACAGACAAGCAGATATCTTACAATGTTTCTTCGGATATTTGTAAGATTAAGTTATTTTTCCCATTTGTTGTTTAGGGTATCTGAGTAGTTGTGCTGGTCTTCTCTCAGTAGTGCATGTAGCCAAGAGACAAGTGGCAGAATTATTAAAAAGTGTCAGAGACAATACTTGCCTCAACTGGAGCAACCAATCAGCTTTTAATTGTAATTTTCTAAGTTGTGTGGTAAAAATGAAAGATAAAGAGAACATTGAAACCCGGGACCCAGATCTACTGTAAGTTCAGTAGAAAATTAACCATTTAATTAAAGGAGAACTATGGGGTCAGTGTTTTTCCCCATAGTTCTCCTTAGGGAGGCAGTGGCGTAACAACCGGGGGGGGGGCACTTGACCCGGGCGCAGGACTGAGGGGGGGCGCTGTCACGACCCCCGCTAAACGAAGCCCCTGGCTCCCTCTCTCTGACAAGATCATAATGAGTAAGGGGTACCCCTACCCATTCACTAAAGGGTTAAATCAAATAGTTATTAAAAAGTCTAGACTTTTGATAAAATCTTTTAATTGAAAAAAAAAAAAAAACATAACACATGTTTTTCACAAGTCTTTTATTTTAAAAAAAATTGATCCACTGACGTAATCCAGTGTCAATCACGGCGCCCAGCGTTGTCCACAACAATGACAAAATATAAATAAATAGAAATAATAATAATAATTTAAAAAATGCCGGCCGCCGTCCTGTCCACTCCCCGCCTACTCCCTGCATAATGGCATTTTGACACATGCCGGCAAAACATAAATAATTGGGCGGAGCTAGCAGTGACAGCTAGCTCCGCCCAATTGTGTAGTTTACCAGCATCTGAAAGGTGCTAGTCTTTAACCAATTAGAGCTTCGGATGGCTCTTTGCCGTATGGGACATTGCACAGTCGAATAGACCGCGAACATCCTATAAAGTTCAGCATTCAGCGAACGCTCGAACGGCCGATGTTCGATTCAAACTCATGTTCGAATCGAACCGGTGGACCATCCCTAGTCACTATAAGACCTGCCTCATCTCTCCCTCTTACTTTGCAACTTAATAACAATGCTTACATGATGTGCAGTGAGTCTGTACAATATTTATTTCTGTTGTCTCTGAAATAATGCACTCTAATGTGTATTACTTGACGAAAACTGCCTTGTCTCTCATTCACTTATGTTCCAGCCCAGTCAAACTGTTTACATACTATTGAGCTACTGTGCTATATGTCTTCTGAATATTGTCTCTCAAATATGGCACTGTAACTTTTATTTCAGAATAACAACTGCTTTGTCTCTGGTATGTTGGTTTGTGGCTTTGAAGTGTTTTTGTGTGTTGTTGTGGAAATTGTATTATATGGACTCATGTGGACATTTTTATATTAGGATGTGTGTGTTCTATAGATTGTCATCTGTCTCCCTGTGTCGGATTTAACCAAGGGACACTTTAGCAGAGCGTATTTGGGTTGAATTGGGACTAGCGGTAAACCGGTCAGTATGGAAACCTTCTCATGGGCTTGGAGACGTTTTCGCAGTGTGTGTGGCCGTTTGCCGGTTTGTGAGCATTAAGTGCAATGCGCTGGGCTTCTTGCCTTCAAACGTCTATACACATTAGCGAAGAGAAGTCCGCATAACGAGAGATACGTATTATATTTCTGTTGCGGCTGCGCTATCCCTTTCTGGATACATATCTGCTTTTATGAGAAGACATTTATATCTGCCTCACTGGTGTACTGGTACCATACATTGACGATAGCATTAGCAATGTCCACGCAGATAGTCTCACACCTATAAGAACAAATAGAATGATTTTACTAGATACTGGTCACTCTGAGAAGTATTGAATGGGTCCATGCTGGCTAGAATGGCAGATGCGCATACATGTGGCTGTTCGGAGAGATGGGCATGACTCCACGTCATAGGCTGTTTAGCATGGGTGTGCGCATTTACGTACATGGGTGCGCATATTTCTCTGCACTCCCCTTTTCTTTTGTTATGTAACTGTACTTTTTGGGCTGATTGGATGAAGGTGTAAAGCCATCTCCCTCTGGGCGTTACCCCTTTTGTGACTATAAATAAATGAAGTTCTTTTGCTAGCGAAGACTTACACATCGAGATTCCAGGTCTGCACATCGAGATTCCAGGTTGAAGCAGCATCTGTTCTGACTCTATCTGGCGCTACTGAAGTACTTCATTTTTCCTTATACCAAATAGCTTGATACAACGTGCTTTTAAGCGCGACGGAATTGTTTTGTGCTTGGCGCATTTTGATGCTGAAAGTGGACATTTTGATCCAGCGCAGATTGTGTGCAAAGCCCAAGGAAATTTTCTGCAACAGTGTTGACATGTTATGAAACTTTGTAGACAAAAAAGTGTGGTATTGCACAAAAAGAAGATTACAGGCTATGTTATGAAACTGTTTTTCTACTGTTTGGTAATTGGTATGAAGTTGAGGGCTTTATCTGTATTTATTTGGGAGTCTTGAAACAACTTTTAGGTCTGTTGCATCTGCTTCTTCCACCATTTCGGGCCTCTTACTGCTAGCTAAAAAATCAAGTGTCACAGAGAAAAAAAAGACCTTTGAAATTTGAAATGGATCAGTTTGGAGTGATGATGATGTACAGTATGTAAGCCAAGGAATGATGTAAAAGTAGGTGCAACTATTATTCTTTTTTTCTGAAAAATGACTGTAGCCCATGTAGCATGTACATACCATACAAACGCATTGATTCATACATTTTGTGGGTGTAACCTGGTTTGTTGATGTTGAGAAAGGCATCCCAAAAAGTGTAACCCCCCACATCCCTCTGTTGGAGTAAGCTGCCTGAATGTAAATTGAAGATCTTCCAGCTAGCTTGGTTGTACTCGGGGCTTTGGGCACAGAGGAATATCCATGCCTTCTAGCATCATTAATGTCTCTTTCAGAGTACCATCATCCTTCTGTAGGCAATAGTTTCATATAAATTCTTACGTTCATAGGTATTCTTATGACTGCAGGCTTGTAACTGCTTACAAAAAACTTGATTAAAAAAAAGCAAATCAAATGTGGGAAAATCAGTATTTTATTTCTTATTTTGTTTGTTTTTCACCAAAGAAAATAATTTAAAACAATGGTATCTATGATTGATCATTTATTTATCTATCTTTAGGTGTATAGCCAGCAAAAGGCTTTGTATGTCTGCTAGTCTAAAAGTTGGCCTTTACTGTTGTAAATCAGATATATGATGTGGTAAACAGCAATTACTCTGAGAGCTTTTAATACCAGCATAAGTCAATAACCCATAAACACTGAAATATTTTTTTCATCTATAGCACTAATTTCCTCATTATAATCATTCTCCTCCTCTGCTGTAAACAGTATTAGAAATTAAATACTTTAAAATGTTACCTTGCTCATACTCATTATCATATAATAGCTTTGTGACTATAAACTTGTCCCTTCTTACTACTGTGTTGGCAGGAATCTCTTTGTTGGCAACGTCCTCACAAAATATAAACTGTGTTATGTCATTCCTAGTTATTGCAAATGTTCAACAAAGGGCATGGTGTTTACAGTTGCCTGCCAATCTTCTGAAAGCACTGTAATTGTTGTAGCAGATGTATGAACTGGCCAGGTAACACTCCTGCATCATGTGTAAGTCATGGCAGACTAGGTTTGTACAGCAAAAATAAAACAAAAAACAGACAGACAAGAGCACACAATCTTCCTGAGCATTAATGTATTCATAGTTTAGAGTGGCCTGCTGCTAACTAGAAGTGCACCAGCAAAAAATGTGTTTCGTTTCGTTTTGATTTGGATTTTGTGTTATTTCGTTCGTTGCAGCAAAGTGGCATTGGGGAAAAAAAACTTTTTTTTTTAGTCTGCAGAAGAGGGAAAAAAAAGCGTGAGGTTCCCCCCCCTATTCATAACAAACCCTTTAGGAAGTCTGGTATGAATTGGGGAGGGGGGGTGGAATGCTATCAAATGCTACGTAGCATTCGGGAACTCCTGAATGCTATCCTCAAGTTTTTCGAATGCCATTCGGGTCTGTGAGGCATTCGGGAGTTCCCGAATGCTATGTAACATTTGACAGCTGAGAATGTCAAATGGGCGGAGCGAGCAGTGATGTCACGGCTCACTCCGCCCATCTGTTTACTTTCGGGCTGAATGTAATTTTGCGGCGAATTTTCGTTTGGTTCGGGTGGTCGTCCTGTGGCAAGATTTTTTTTTTATTTCAGCGGGTCGGCGGGCGGCGTGATTGACACTGGATTACATCGATGGAGCCTTTTTTTTTTAAATTAAAGGAATAGTCAAATATTGTCTCTTTGTTTTTTTTCAATTTTTTTCAATTCAATTTTATCAAAAGTCTGGACTTTTTAGTAACTATTGTATTTAACCCTTTAGTGAATAGGTAGGGGTACTCATTCACAAGGGGGGGGGCGGCATCTTGGTGCCCCCTTAATTAAAGGGGTACCCTGATGCAAATAAGCCGCCTTGCCAGCAGACCACCACAACCACCGGGTCAGGGTTGTGGGGAAGAGGCCCTTGTCCCTATCGGCATGGGGGACACCCTCCCCATGGCCGTGGCCTAGTAAGGCGCAGGGAGGGGGGGGGGCACTCAATTGTTCCCCCCCTTCCTGCCCTGCCGGGCCAGTGCTCGGATCGAGGGTCTGGTAGGAATGTTAGGGGGGACCTAAAGGGCCTGGTATGGATTTTCGGGGAACCCCGCATACTTTTTTTGTTTTAACTTGGGGGGGGTCCCTCCTAACATTCCTAACAGACCTAAAGGGTCTGGTAGGAATTAGGGGGGGACCTCACACTTTTTTTTCCTCTTCTGCAGACTGTAAAAAAAAAAAATACCCAATGTCACTTTGCGGCAACGAACGAACACGAAACGCTAACTGATTTTCCCGATTGACACTGCAAGAGATAAGTGCTCATTTTGGTTTAGGTTTAAAAATAAAGAAAATATACTCAGCCAATCTTTATGTTATTAACCCTTGCAGTTGGGGAAGGAACACTGGAAGGGTTAATTTGAGAAAAAAATAGAGTTCTTCTTTAAAACTAATTTTCACTAAACTGATATGCTGTATATTAGTTGTAGTCCTCACAGCAAGGAGAGCAAGGTTATTAAAAGGGTGAGGACACATGGAGGTTGTTGGACAATCAGATGATGTTTGATGGGGATATTTAAAACTAACGAGCATCAAAGGTTTGTGTCGGGGAAAATCACATAACAGAAGATACTGCGTTGAAGTACAGTCATTGTGGAAAGTGACACTTGCTATCACATAAGATAATGGTTATAATGAACTTTTTGACACAGTATAAAAAGAACTGATCCATAACGGCTTATTACATAGCACTCTATAGTATAAATCTAAGGATCTAAGGATTAATGTTACAGTAGTGCTACCCTGTTTGTATAAATCAATAATTGTCAGATTGCCCTTTCAATTCCTGGTTAGCAGTCAGAAAATAAACACAATAAATATTTATTAAACGTAATTATATCTGAATATCTGATCACTTCCTACCTCTGATGCTAGGGGAACCTGCCAGTGGACTGAAATGTACTCTGTACAAGGCTCACAGTGGCCATCTTGAAGGAGTTTGTGTCTGATTGGGCAATGAGATTTGTGCAGCCATTTTGGACCCACATGGGTTATATTTAGCCCCTGCTGTCACCACGTGGTGTGCCTTGCGCTGTAAGGAGTACTGAGATTCAGGCCAGCAAAGAGAACCTGTTTGCAGAGCGCTTTTTGAACACACTGACACTTGTAAGTTGACCTATTTAAACTGCCTTATGCAATAACTAGGAAAGTGCTTTATTTTACTGTGTATTTATTGTTGGACAACTACCGTGTTTTCTTACTGTTTAATCTTCTATATAAAACTATCCAATCAAAGATGAATTCTGTCTCACCTGGTCTCTTTGAACACCCCCACCCAGCTGCTGATTCGTGCCACTGATGCTCTGCTCCCACCAGGTTTTATGGTGTAGAATCATGTATCTCCCCAGGCATGTGATACCCAAATGACTGGTATGTTTACAATGCTTGATAGGTTGCAGGCAGAGGCTGCAAGTCACTTAATTGCTGTTGGTAGCAAATATGTTAAAAAAGGCTCAGACATCTGAGCGATGTGGAGCTACCTTGGGGATACCAGTGTCCTGCACCCGTGGGGAAGTGCCATCAGGTGTAATAGGATGGATGCTCCCTCCACTCCTCTGCAAGCTTCCCCTGGACTAAATCCTACCTTGCTGCTGTTTTGCCTCTCCCTCACTTTTCTTCTCTACAGTCTCTAGCACCCAAGTATGGTCTGCTACTTCATCATTCCTGATACAAAGAATACAATGAACGGTGCTGTGATCTTTGATTGTAATGTCCCATGGTTGTAACATGGTTGCAATCAATGGGCCTTGATTGCTTGGTAGTGACTGCACTTCCGCCTACAAGGAAAAATGGAGGCGCCACCAAATGAAAGAAGTAAACCTCTTCAAAAAATGGTTTGCTGTAAAAAAAATACCCACAGGGACTAATAGATGAAGCTATGAGGCGAGCTAACCCTGGAAAAGTGACTCCAAGCCTCACAGAAACAATCACCAACTGAATCCACCTATAATCTTACATGTATTACTAAGTTCAACAGTGAACAAAAGAAAACATCCTTTCTAAACACTGGCACATGACCCTCTACTCGAAAAAGAAATAACAATCCAAAAGTGATATTTAAAGAGCTAACACTCTTTAGCCCCTAGTAAGATTGCCCAAATGGAGACACAGACTTTCAATTAAAATATTTCCATCATTTGGATGTTTTAAAAAGTAGCACCACAAAATGCCTCAGTTGTGACACACTTATTTCAGGCTCAAAATTCATTTTTTCCACCAGTACAGGATCTAGATGTCCTTTTAAGCCTTTTCTTAATTGTGCTTCATAGTATCTTATACAGTATATATATATATTGTTTACTACCCTGTGATCAACAATATGTTGGCAGAACCATACAATGATTCTATCAAAGGCTAAATAAACACCACTCAAATATCATACTTGGATTTAAAAAACATAGTGTATCAAGACCGTTAAAAAAATCACAACCTACAATCATAGAACAAATACCTGATTCCAAGCATTTTAATAGATTCAGTCCGGTTATGCAAAACCGAATCTCTGTGGTTTTATATATTAAATACTTTGTCCCCAGATGGTCTCAATGAGAGTATTGAGAGTTTTTGAGCTACATCCCCCCTTTGTGAATTTTCATTTTCTTTTATATCATTTTTTGTTTAAATATTATCTACTTACATTTCCTAAATGGACCGCTAGTACTATAGTATTCCCTTATTGCTGTTCCATATTGCTTCTTTTCATTTTAATTCTCCTCCCAGTCAAATTACCCCTACCTTGTGAGTTTTTTAGTCTTTTTTTCAACAATTATTGCTTAATATGTTAACTCACTTACAAATTATGAAATTGGATTGACTCTAGTATAATTTTGCAGTATCACATCCTAAGTTTATTGCTTGTATATTCGTATTCTGCTATTGCTGTTTCATATTGCCCCTTTTAATTTTCTAAGCCAAAGCACCGTTTACACTGACTTCCTTATATTTTGCTATTGTTGTTCCATTATGCCCCTTTTCATTCTCACACTTTGCTAAATGAAACTACTATTTACACTGCTGACTTGAATCGCATCACTCATGTTCCTCATCTCTCACTAGACCCACTTTGTTTAGACATTTTCTCTGACTTTCAGCTGCACTCATTCACTGTTCACCTCAATTCTCAGACCGAACTCACTTCTCTTCCCTGGTAAACTAATCAACTTTTCCTGCACCTGGCCCCCTATCCTTGCCATCTCTTATTCTAATATCCCAACATTCTCCATGCCTTTCATCAATTACAGTGCCTAAAAATGTTAATTTAATTTCGTTTTGAATGCAAATTTGGAAATTGCATTCAAATGCACGAATTCCAATGAGACCGAATACAAACTAATTTTGTTCGGATCATCCAAATTTCATTCAAAATGAAAGAAAATCGGACACATTACTGTTTTCTGCACAATCAGAAAGCCCAGTCCTAAACTAAAATGAAATTCCAAAAGATCTGAATCAGAATAACGAAACAAAATGGCATTAGGGCGCAAAACCTGAAATAACTAAAAGTGCTGGCTTACATGTCTAACAGTGACCCACACTTTGCCGTAATCCCATTCCCCATCCCCTATCATGGTTACACAACATCCCACTGAACAAGGACTTTCATGGCAAGATCACCAGGTATTACTATAATGAAACTTGCAGAGTTTAAAGATTTAAAATTAAATTTAAAATGTCTTCAGCTCCCGACTTGGTTGACAAATTACTACAAGGATACAATAAGATTAAACAGATAGTGATCAACAAAGTCTGGAGGGAGACCCAATTCAAAATTATGCACAGGGCATACGTCCCGTATTTCAAACCGCAGAACACTTCCTCAGAATATTTGATATCTAGATGCCCGAATTTTTTGCTGGAATATCTTATTTTGTCAAAATCTTATTTTGTCAAAAGTGAATAAAATATTTGTTAAAAAAAATGTCTTCAACGAGTGAAAGTTTATATAAGATTTTAGTTTTTGGGTTTACATATGTTTTAACTGTGCAGTAGTCTTTTCCGGGACATACTATACAGCTTTTTACCTCTGTATTTAGCTGTTTGCCTGTTGGTTCAGTTTTAAAGGGCAGCACAGATTGCAATTCAAGAGATAACAGGGTCACAACAGAAACTGGTAGTTTCATTAAAACATACAGAGAAACATTGCAGAAGGAAATTATCAATTATATTTGCCACTGGGCAGGAGCTAGAAGCTTACAGAGAACTTCACAAAGGAGGCTTCTCTTCCAGCTGATAAAATGAGTGCAAAAAGCAAACTGAAAACAGATGTCTGAAGATTATTTTCTAGTTATAAATTCTATGGTCAGCTTTTCACAAAATCTTATGCAAAATTCCATGTGTTCACTTTTAAACTAATCAGTTGTTTGCACCGTGATCTCCCTATTATTAGACCTTGATATATTAATTTGTAAATTACCAAACCAAAGCTGCCTTGTCATTCTAATAGATGCATGTAAATAGTTTTAATAAGATATACTATAACATTACTATATGACTATAGCATTAACATGTCTGAGTAGCACAAATAAGACAAGGAAATATGTTTTCTGTTTAGTTTTATATTTGCATAATTACCACTTCGAATGCACTAGCTGAGATTTAACAGGTAATGCTTAATACAATTACTTCTTTTTTTATTGCAAAGCGTTGAAAAGATGTCAGATATGGTCAATAAAGAGTGGAATTGGTTTTACATTCCTCATCAAGCACCCAGTCAATACTATAATGAAACTGTAATTAGAGTACCACAATGAGTAGAACTATGCAGTTGTCCATCCTTGTTTTCCTAACATTGGTTTAAATTGGTTATGGCAGCTGCAAGTTGACAACCAGTTTGTATAGATCAGAACAGAAAAGCTGCAAAAATAATTAGCCATGTTTAGCTAAATCACATTGCCAGCAAATAAATGCCTTTGACGTTACTAGCAATGGACCAGTGAAGGCAAAACTTAATTTTTTGACAAACTTCATCAACAAAAAAACACTTAAAGGAGCAATGATTTACAGTGAGCTTTCATTTTAAATTATTCTTATAACGTTCATCTGAATTATCATAAGGGACTTATAGATGTTTTAAAGAAGGATCATTTTTTAAGAAGAGCACAAAAGAACATAATACTAAAATAAACAGTTATCATATATTGTATTATTTTTTGTAATATTTTTCAATACAATATACAAAACTAGGGGGGTTATTCACAAAGGATCCAGCTTATTCACTATAGCACGTACAGCAGCCGAAGGCGGCAGAGCGGCTCAGCTGACTCTAGCAGGTGCCAGCCAATAGGAAACAGTTGGACAGAGCTAGCTGTCACTGCTAGCTCTGCCCAATTGTTTTTTTTTAAATTAATTACATTTTGTTTTTAAAAAAATCTTTATTTTTTAATTTTTCCATTTATTTATATTTTAAAGTTATTTTTAAAACTTTTTTTCAACTATTTTCATTGATTTGCTATTCTGCTCAGTACCACAGAGATACAGAGCAAAATAACCGAGCCTATTCATTCACTACCGTTCGGCCCTTATGAGAATAGGGGCAAACATCGGCCAGTGAGCTGCCGGAGGTTCGGCTCAGCCGATCCAAATGTTGGATCGGTTGAGTCGAAGTGCTTCTGCGCTTTGGCTCAGCCGAACATTCAGAGCCTGTTCGGCTGACCAAAGTGCAACCGATGTACAGCTGAATTCAGCCGTAGTGAATAGACAAACGTTGTTCGTCTCACTTCACTACAGCTCGGTTATTCACTTGGCTGCCTTCGGATATTCACAGTACCTTACTTCTCAGTGCCAGCAATTTAGCTAATAGATGTATAAATTCATGTATAAATGCATAAATGGTACATATAGTGTGCATGATGCAAAGTTATTTGCTTTAGGTCATTGCAAAAAACAAGGGGACACTCTTTTCTTTGGAGAAAAAGAGGATTAACCTTTGCATACATAAAGGCTTCTTCATAGTAAGAGCTGTGAAAATGTAGAATAGGCTACTTTAGGAACTAGTTCTAGCCAGCTCAGTTGGTTGTTTTTAAGAAAAAAAATCTGAATGCATTTCTAAATGCAAAGAATATAACTGGATATTAACATTTATAAGGAATACCACAAGAGATTATTGATCTAGGGAATGTCTGATTGCCTTGGAGGATCAGGATTTTTTTTCTTCTTCCATTGAAACAAATTGTACCATGCTTTATAAGGGTATTATTCACCTTTCTCTTGATCAGCTTTGGGTAACTGTGGTAATAGGGTTCTGTTTATGAAGGTTTTTTTTTTTTTTAATAATAAGATTTTATTTCAATTTTGCAATAGACAAAGTACAAAAATACAAGAACACTGGAACATAATACAAACACGTCCGGTCATCCACCTAGTCCCACTGCATGTATTCACATTCCATTTCTTTAGAACCTGCGCAGCGGGCATATATGCATGTGCTCTCTCAACTCATACTCTGTGGTTGCAGATAACGTAGTGGGGCTGTCGCACAGATTAAAAGGCATGCACCTTATTTAGTGTACTGCACCCCTCTCACGGAGTGCATGCG
>NW_017310553.1:0-18841 GCF_000935625.1 Nanorana parkeri | reverse complement strand
CACACATGCAAAGCGTGCGCTCTACCACTGAGCTACATACCTGACTGCCCAAAAATCGCCGCTATACTTTTGGGGGGTGGGGGAATTTAAAAGGTCGTTAAGGAAGGAGTTGAACAGGGATGTGGTAAAATTACAATCCTTTGTGGGAATTGCCAGAGGAGTAGAACATGGGGCCGTGGGATTTCACCTACATTCATCACTTTCACCATCAAGACCCATTTTCTTGCGCCTGCTCAGTCAAGGCGATGTAGGGCAACAGTTCCAATATAGTCAGACTGTTCTCAGAGAGAGAGATATGGAGATGCCGGGGATTGAACCCGGGACCTCACACAAGCGAAGTGTGCACTCTACCACTGAGCTACATCCCCAACTGCTCAAAAAAAGCCGCTATACTTTTGGGGAGTGGGGGAATTTAAAAGGTCGTTAAGGAAGGAGTTGACCAGAGATGTGGTAAAATTACAATCCTTTGTGGGAATTGCCAGAGGAGTAGAACATGGGGCCGTGGGATTTCACCTACATTCATCACTTTCACCATCAAGACCCATTTTCTTGCACCTGCTCAGTCAAGGCGATGTAGGGCAATAGCTCCAATATAGTCAGACTGTTCTCAGTGAGAGAGATATGGAGATGCCGGGGATTGAACCCGGGGCCTCACACATGCAAAGCGTGCGCTCTACCACTGAGCTATATCCCCGTTGCTGTAGTGAATTTCTGTGCGCATGTTTCCACAAAATTGTAAACAGTTTTGAAGCCTACAACCTAAAAAGAAGCTGGCTGGTTGTCTCCTCTGACATTAACACTTGCTAACAAGGAGACAGTTCCAGCAAACAATGGAGATGCCGGGGTTTGAACCCGGGACCTCACACATGCGAAGCGTGCGCTCTACCACTGAGCTACATCCCCACCTGCTCCTAGGCTTAGACAAAAGATGTGCGACCGTACAGTAGAAACGGTCGCACGTCTTCCTTCACACTGCACGATTCTCGTACGATCGCGGGATTTCCCGCGATTCTCGTACGAGAATCGTGCCGTGTATGGGCACTTTTATATTGCCCTGCACTTCCACAATACATTTCCTTTACGTGATAAATCATGTTTCTTGACACCGTACATGGCAGCATACAATGGGTATGGCTCCACCCCCAGCCCAATCACAGGACCAGTTATACTATAAATTAAAGCCCGCCTCCCAAAGCCACCATTCTTTTTTCTGTCCTCACTGCTCAAGCCGGTTATACTAAGAATATGTTTGAGTTTTTGCCCTCACGTTGCTGGTTTCTTCTGGCCTGCCGCACAGGTTCAGCCTCCCCTGTTGCGAAGTTCCCTTTGTTCAGGTGGCTGAATGCAATCTTAATAGTGAAGCCTCCCCCCATAGCCTTGGAGTTGGGGTGCAGAAAATGGTCTCTTGGGGTCTCTTCATGTTCGGATGCTTCCTCCATCATGGCGGCGGGTTGAACACTTGCTTAACCTCCTGGCCTTGTGACTCCAGAGAAGAACCGTGACTCAGCTGCATCATCACAAACTCTGGTTGTACTGTAATGATCACATGCATGGACAAGCTGACAAGTAGGATCCACTCCATTTTCTTTCAATTAGTTTGTTTTAGAAACACATGTGCTACTATTTCCTATGGCCTTGCAGTGCTGATTTGCTCTGGCTGAATCTTTCTGAATATCTGTTATGTCTGTAGAGCCATTCAGTTTTCCATGTGTGCTTAACCTTACAGGTACATGTTTCCGCAGTCCAAATGGATTCAGGTTCCTAAATGGCACCTACAATTATCCAGGTAGGTTGATGGCAATCATTTGATTGTGGCCCATCTGTCCAGGGTTCCCTCTCTTCTAGTCTCTGACCCTGGAATCTTCTAGTCATCCTTAATAGTCAGACCTTCTACAGCAGGTGCTACATCCAAAACTACCTTAAGTGGCTTGGAGGTTGGACGTGAAGTCTGCCTTGCCTGGATTACTCATCTACAGTCAGAGTGTTTGTTGAATAATGTAGCACCTACTCAACATCACATATTTTCTACAGTGTGGAATAATTTCATAGACTTCACAAGCTTAATAGGTTTGGTCTCTCTTCACCTTGCCATGACAGATATATTGGACTTTCTTCAGGCAAACAATGTCTACTTGGGTGTCAGTACCCTCTCTATATTCATCCTCAGACACAATGAGTAGCTCATTAATTGATAAGCCAGCTCTTAAGGACTTGCGCAAGGATTCACTCTTCAGAAGAGTCTCTTCTTTCCCTTGGAATCTACAAGCAGTGCTGTATATGTTCTTCCTTCCTTGACTTCATTGAGTTCACACTTACTCAGTGTGGACAGCAACATGTAGAATAGTTTCCCTTCGGTAACCTGCCATATGTTCCTGTCCCATTACAGGGTCCATCCAGGAGTATGATCCATGGGGAAGTTGGTTCTGAATGTGGTACAAATAATTTATTATCCCAGAATTACCTTCCCTGTTTGTGTGATCGCTATATCCCATTGTATGCTGCCATGTATGGTGCCAGGAAAACGGAAAATTGTATACTTACCTATCGGTAATTTTCCTTTCCTGATGTCAGTACATGGCAGCATACAGGACCCTCCCATGGCTTTCGCATTGAGTACTGGTTACGAGAATGGTGGCCTTGGGAGGCGGGCTTTAATTTATAGTATAACTGGTCCTGTGATTGGGCTAGGGGCGGAGCCATACCCATTGTTTGCTGCCATGTACTGGCATCAGGAAAGGAAAATTACCGATAGGTAAGTATACAATTTTCCGTTGTACTTGCAGAGGAGCCACTATTGTGCCCAATGTGGTCAATATGGTTCTAGAAGTTCTGCAACAATCCCGAGAATCTCCTTACCTTGCCTAGACGTGTGTGCAGCCAGGGAAGC
Organism: Nanorana parkeri; assembly: GCF_000935625.1. Taxonomy (NCBI): domain Eukaryota; kingdom Metazoa; phylum Chordata; class Amphibia; order Anura; family Dicroglossidae; genus Nanorana; species Nanorana parkeri. The sequence goes on along the minus strand of NW_017310553.1, from coordinate 15,954 downwards.
CATGGGTGAAGGCATCCATGTCTTCCTTGGCTGCAGACATGTCTAGGAGTCACTAGTTCATATTGTCATCAAGTCTTCCTAATCAAAGGATCTCGTTCTCCGTGTCTGTAATCACACAATTTTAAAAGCCATTTGGTGATGATACAAGCTGGTAAGAATGTTTCCATGCAGTACAAGAGTAACATACTTTCACTTTGAGAGATTAAACTTGTTTGGCACGTAGGCAGGTAATGGCCTCTTATGTAAAATACTATTCATAACAGGGCACGCATTAGATTTATATAACTGTAGCACGTTCACAACAGTGTTGCCTGCTGTGGGATTATTAATACAGCGCAAAGAACATTATTATGCTATAAATAATACTAGCCGTGTATATTTAAACATAAACATAAAAAAATAAACATAAGTGAAATGAAGGAATAATTTTAACAATCGTGGAAAATGTAATGTCATATTTACAATTGCTATTGTAACTTTCCCAAGTTTCACCTGAAAAATGCTAATTGATATTTCCTGTGTCTTGATGTTTACAGGGCCGCATTTGCTCCCTTTCTGCTGCCCCAAGGCTGGGTTCCTCAATGCACCCATAGTTGACGCTCTGCCCATCTGTTGACATTCGGGCTGAATGTCATTTTGCGGCGAGTTTTCGTCGGGTTCGGGTGGTCGTCGTGCGGCGGGCCTTTTCTTTATTTCGGCGGGGGTCGTGCATTGTGATTGACGCTGGATTACATCGATGGAGCCATTTTTTTTTTTTATTAAAGGAATAGTCAAAAAATTAGTCTTTGTTTTTTTTTTTTTCAATTAAAGGATTTTATCTAAAAGTCTGGACTTTTTACTAACTATTTGATTTAACCTAAAGGGTTAAATCAAATAGTTAGTAAAAAGTCCAGACAAGTACCCCTTACTAAGTCCCCTTTACTTTTGGTGGCAGCACTGAGGCCATAACGGAGCGTGCTGCAATTTCCCCGCTAAACCGCTAGAAAGATCTGACTAGAGATAATCTGAGTTCCCGAAATAAGTGTTTGTAAATGTCAAATCCTGACTCTGATTTTTTTAATGTTATCTTTCCAGCATATAATGAAATGAGTGACCTCTTCGTTCTGCTTTATTATTTTGTTTTACGGAATACAAGCTGGGACTCATTTGCATTCATATGGTTAAGATATTTTAGCTACACATGAACAGCTATATAAAGCCACCAGAGATTAGTATAGAACGGATCAGTTATAAATGGTTGGAATGCGACTCTAAACATAATTCGTTCACTGGGATAGGTAATTCCAGGAAGACATCAGAGGTCACATATAAAGGGCAACAAAACTGAATTCCCACATAATTGCCTGGTTGCCCTTAGTGTAGGAGTCTTCTTTCCGCTAATGTCAATGCACAGTATAAGGCCGACCTTGCAGTAATATACAGAGCCCATTTATAATAGCCGGGCCACTCCAGATGTAAAGATGGCCTTCTAGAAGTCCATGCAAAATGTACCTGTACAAGAAAAAAAAAAATCCAATTCATACTTGTATGTCATGTATGACCAGCCGAGAAATGTTTTTTTCCTTGAATATATTTCAGGCCAGAATATAGGAAACCCATTCAGAATTTTTTTTTTTAAATGTGTGCAAACGAACATTTGCATATTATTATTATTATTATTGTAGCGCTCACCCCCGAAGGAGCCACCAGAATAACCCAGGTCAATTTTTTTGATCTTATTATTGTTTATAACTATTTTCCTATTTCTTAATAATTTGTTTCTTATTATTTTTCACTTTTTAATCACCTTTTTCTTTTTTTATTTAATTATTTAATTTAAACATTTTTTTTATACACGCACACATACAGACAGGCGGCGCTCCTCGGTGGAGGGCACCTGTAGGCATATGCCTATATTGCCTAGGCGGGGGAAATCTGGCCCTGACCCTTTACTGGAAACATAAAATGAAAGATCTGACTGGATATTGATCACTAGGGCTGTTTCTTTTCATGCAGGGGCGTAACTAGAAATCACAGGGCCCCATAGCAAAATTTTGTATGGGGCCCTGTGATTGCTAGTTATGCCACGTGCAGAGCCCACCTGATATACCAAACAGCCCACCTGAGAGTGACCCTGCAGAGCCTGCCATAGACTCTCTATAGTTGGCTCTGCAGGGTCTCAGATGGGCTGCACACCTCTTACCCGTCTGCGCTGTCCGTCTGCGTGGATGAGAGGGCCCCGCCTCCTCTTCTATCGACGGGCCCTGTCTGCTCTTAGGTCGCTGGCCAGTGATGTAAGAGGAGGCAGGGTGGCTCTTAGGCGGGCCCCGCCTCCTCCTTCACTGCGAACCCCGGCCTCTTCTGTCGCAGCTGCTGTTTGCCACTGATGCAGCTCCGCAGCGGCTGTGAGGGGAAATCATTGATCTTCACAGCCGCTGCTGAGCTGTGTCACTGACAGCCAGCACTCTTACATGCCATAGCGACCCAGGCGGCCCACACGGCATCAGAGGGATGCCCTGGCCGGGCCCCCTGTGCCCGGGCCCCATAGCGGCCGCCTGGGTCGCTATGGTGACTGCTACGCCACTGCCGTCATGCATGATGCCTAATCAAGCCAGATTAAGTGTAATGCTGCGGCAGGGCGCACCTTGTGGATGCTGGACAGGTCTGTTGATGAAGATAATGGTTCTGCATTGTCTGCAAGCAGCCACAATTATCCCAGAACCTCTGTGAAGCTGCAGCACCTACATAGTCAGCACTGTGTTTGAAATAAATACACTTTGTGACATTCAATTATATTTAAATTAAGATGGTTGAAAAAACTGATTAGAATACTTAAAAAAATGAGGGGAGACTATTATTCATCAGTATCAAACAACAGCATTTAAAAGGATTAGGAGCCCACTAAAAGCAACTGTTCATGTGCTGGCGAGTCGCATGTTGGCAGGAGGAAAAAGCAGAGTGATGGAGAGATGAGTCCATCCCAGTGCTGCTTCTCTTTCATTGCCCACACACAGCCTGGGGGTAGGTCTAGGACTACCTGGGCTTAGAGGAAGTGGGTTGAAGGATGCTGGCCATCAGACCGAAGACATCTAGTGGCAGACAAAAGTACTGCGGGGGGATCGAAGCAGCAAAAGCTGGCTTTTTAAAAAGTTTTTTAATGGGCTATATATTTTCTTTTAATTAAAGACCATTAGAATCAATACATACATTATCATCACTTATAAGTATCAAAATGTGCAATAATATAGAAGTCATATAGACAGTTAGGCAATAGCCGTGGGAAGGTATGAATAAGGGAGCCACCATGGCTTAGTGGTTGCAGCTCCGGGTGGCCTTGGCTTGAATCCCGGTCAGGACATTGTCTACATGGAGTTTGCATGTTCATCTGTGCTTGTGTGGGTTTCCTCCAGGCACTCTGGTTTCCTCCCACACCCCAAAGACATGCTGGTAGGTTACTTGGCTCCTGTCTAAATTGGCCCTTGTATGTTTGTATGCATGTTAGATAAGGAACTTAGATTGTAAGCTCCTTGAGGGTAGGGACTGATGGGAATGTATAGTATGTAAAGCTCGGTGTACAATTGTCAGATCTATATAAATGTCTGTAATAAATACAATTACAGTCCTGTGCAGAATGGATGTGGTTTCCCCTGGATGGTCCACTGTGGATTCGGGATTTCCAGGCGCAGTAGGGCAGCAGCAGCATATCACAGCCGAGTCCGGCTTCTAGTGAGCAGATATTTCCGGAGAACATGATTTAGTAACTAGATCCCTTCTATGATGAAATCATTTGAACGTTCTGACAGACTGCCTGCTGGGGTCTGGGTCACGCATCCACAGGCATAAATCTGAAACGCGTTCAGCTTGTATTTCTTAATTAAAGGGGAAGTAATTTAGTAAAAGAGTTAAAGCCCAAGTCAAAACTTTTTTTTTGGGGGGGAGGTGTAAAGTGGAACAGGCTGAACCTCTGTCAGTGCTGTCGTTGACCGCACTCAGGTTATTTTGTCAGAGTTTAGATGCCCTTTGTGTTCCTGTACAGGAGATGGTATAGGATTCTCTTAAAGCAGAACTCCAGCTCTAAAGATTTAAATAAACATTCATTGGTCCAGCTTGTCACAATGCAAGTATACACCGATCAGCCATAACATGATCACTGACAGGTGAAGTAAATAGTAGGCATGCATCGATACTGTTTTTTCAGTATCGAGTACCGATATTTTGCTTTTGGTACTTTCTGATACCTAGTACCGATACCAGTGCTTCCGCTGACATTAAGCCAGCTTCCCGGGCAATCGGGAAGCCGGCGGTGGATAATGACATGCTGCCAGACTTCCTGATTGCACAGGTAGCTGGCTCCATGTTGTTTGGGCGGCTCAATTGTGCTGGGCCTGGAAACCGGATTCCCAGCCAATGAGCATCAAGCCGGCTACTTGGCCAATCAGGAAGCCGGGTGGTGAGTAACAACGGGTGAGTAATAACCCGCCTCCTGGCTTCCTGATTGGCCAGTAAACGGCTTCTCAGCCAATCAGCAAGGAGTCAGCTGTTCAGTCGCATCGATTCTGATTGCCTGGGAAGCCAATCAGCATGGAGTCAGCTTCCCAGCCAATCAGGAAGTAGGGAGGTGGGTCATTACTCACCACCTGGCTTCCTGATTGCCCGGAAGCTGGCTCTATGTTCCCCTATGGCAGTGCCGGTCAGAGAAAGCCTTCCTCTCACCGGACGTTCCAGTATCGGGGAAGGTATCGGAGCATTTGGGCGAGTAAATCACAGCCGATGCCTTCGTATCTGCACTGAGGACTGTGACAAAATCCTTTTGGATGAGTCTTACTACCGATTGCAATCGGAAACCTTTTATACACTGCTACGTTTGTGAGTTGCCCTTTGTCTTTTTTATAATTTTGAAATAAATCAACAGTACTTCACAGGATGGGCGCTTCTTTCTGTTTGTTTTCTTACTAGTACTCACTCAAATACTCGGTATCGGCACCAATACTGATACTAGTATTGGTGCATCCCTAGTTAATAACATTGATTATCCTGGAACTGGTAAGTTGGTTTGTTGGAAGTAGAAAAAATGGGCAAGTGTAGGGATCTGAGTGACTTTGACAGGGGCCGATTTGTGATGGCTGGACGACTGGGTCAGAACAACTCCAAAACTGCAGCTCTTGTGGGATGTTCCTGGTCTGCAGTGGTCACGACCTACCAAAAGTGGTTCAAGGAAGGAAAACATGTGAACCAGTGACAGGGTCATGGGCGGCCAAGGCTCACTGATGCATGTGGGGAGTGAAGACTGGCCTGTGTAGTCCGATCCAATAGAAGAGTATCACAGTTTGCTGCGTATTGGGCTGCATAGCCCCATGGGAGCATGGATGCAATGCAAGCTCCCAAATGCCATTCAGAAATTCGGATCCCATTCAGGTCTAGGAGCCTCAGCTTTAGTATTCTATGTATATATTGATTGGCCAGAAAAGTCACATGTCCAATTCAGTTTAGTGTTTGAACGAAATTCAGACGGGATCTGTAATTCGGATGCATTGGAGTTCGGAAATTCGAATGTGTTCGAACGTCCGAATTTTGGAACACGTGTACAAATTTTGATGCAGAACCAAGCGGATCGCACATGTCTAATGGGCACGTGAGCATCAGAACTGGGTCATGGAGCAATGGCAGAAGGTGTCTTTTGGAGTACACGCTATGATGGCACATGATGAATACACGCTATGATGACACATGATGAATACACACTATGATGACACATAATGAATACACGCTATGATGACACATGATGAATACACACTATGATGACACATGATGAATACACGCTGACACATGATGAATACACGCTATGATGGCACATGATGAATACACGCTGACACATGATGAATACACGCTGACACATGATGAATACACGCTATGATGGCACATGATGAATACACGCTGTGATGACACACGATGAATACACGCTATGATGACACATGATGAATACACGCTATGATGACACATGATGAATACACGCTGACACATGATGGATACACGCTGTGATGACACATGATGAATACACACTATGATGACACATGATGAATACACGCTGACACATGATGAATACACGCTGTGATGACACATGATGAATACACACTGTGATGACACATGATGAATAAACGCTATGATGACACATGATGAATAAACGCTATGATGACACATGATGAATAAACGCTATGATGACACATGATGAATAAACGCTATGATGACACATGATGAATACACACTAAGATGACACATGATGAATAAACGCTGTGATGACACATGATGAGTACACGCTATGATGTGACACATAGGTTGGTTGACACGCACCCAGCACCATATAATGAAATCATTCCTTCAGTGTATTCATTTGGTTGCTGTTTTGTATTGGTGAGGATTCAATAACAGATACATTACATTGTATTTTGCAGCCACATATCTTTGTAAAGGTGGCCAATACACCTTGGTATTAACCCTTACAGTGGGGCTATCCACACACTGCAAGGGTTAAGAGCTCAAAAAGTTATACTCACCTGATCCTCAGAGGCGGCTTGCTCTTACACGGTCCTTCCAGCCTTTCTCCTTCTCCGCTGCAGTGGTCTAAGGTTCCTGAGTGATCACGTTCTATACAGCGTATAGGACGTGAGGACCCTGAGGGACAATCCATCGCTGGAGCATAGGAGGCTGGAGGGAGCGCTGTCAGGTTCAGGTGAGTATAACTTTGCTATTTTTGAACTTAGACAAAAACCAGCACTCAGCCCTTGCAGTGCGAAGGGGAGCCCCACTGCAAAGGGTTAAGGAACAAATTGCATTAAAGCTGAACCTGTGAATTACAAAAAATCTACCCTTGTAGTGAGGTCATCTCCCTAAAGGTGGCCATACACTCTACAACCATCGCAAGACTTTAGTCTTGCGATGGTTGTAAAGGGATTAAAAAAACGTACGATCTGCCTATCTTGGACAGGCAGATCGCACTCTCGATCATCCCAAGCCCGCCCCCCTGAGGGGCGGGCTTCCGATGACCGCAATGCTGAACGGGCAGTGTGCGCGTTCAGCATTTATCTTCCGAGCACCGTTCTAACCAGCCGAGAATCGTACGATTTCCGGCTGGTTTTCGAACATGCTGGTTCGACAGAAGACGTGCGAACGTACAGTAGAAACGGTCGCACGTCTCCGTTCACATTGCTCGATTATCGTACGAAAAACCGATCGCATACGATTATCGTGCAGTGAATGGGCACCTTGAGTCTCTTCTCTATGGTGTTCTGGCCAGCGATCGCACACTGACGTCATCAAATAAAATGCAATGCCCATAGGTCTGTATTGTATGTGATGACACAACCTGGAGCATCAGAAGGAAGAGGTGATGGTCGGAGCGAGGACAAGTGTTACAGCTTATTCCTCTACCCCCTAGACTTCACCAGCATTTAACCCATGCAGCGCAGGTGGCTTTGGAAGGGCAGTTTTTAGTGAATTCCCAGAGTTTAGCCTTAAGGGCTGTCTCACACTATAACATTGCACTAAAGGCGCTGTACTTTGTGTGTTTAGCATAATGCACCGCATGCTAGTTGCGCTGGTGCGTTGTATTGGCTACGAATTGTACAAGTTGCAGTGCTGTGCAGTAAAACAAAAGGGCTGTCCCTATAAAGAGAATGAGGCAGCCTGAGGCGGCATTTTATTGGGTCACATGGGGGGGTTAGGTGTGCCCTTTCTGACCAGAGCGTCCCAGGTTGCTCTTAGCAACTTGGGATGCTCTGGCCCAGTGGCGGACCTAGGGAACAAAGGGCTCTGGTGCAAGATTATTTTTGGGCCCCCACTGCAGAATGGGACCTTACAGCCGCCTGAGTACATGGGCGCGCTGAGATGGACACGTCACACACAGGGGGCCCGTCAGCCAATGTGATCACTCCCGGCGCAGAGATCCAATGGTAACCGGCGGCCGGACACCAACGGGCCCCCCCATCTCTGCCTAAGGGCTGTGTTTGAATAGATACTGGGCCCCCCTGTAGGCTCAGGCCCGGTGCGGTGGCACCGCCCGCACCGGCGGTAGTTCCGCCACTGCTCTACCGGTGTCCCGCCCAGCTAACTGACGTCACTGGTTGCCAGAAGTGGGATGTTCTGGCTGGCATCTTGCCCAGCTCCTGGCAACCAGTGACGTCAGTGAGGGGGGTGGGATGTTGGAAAGAGGTACCCTGGAGCGTCCACTCTAGACTGAGCAGTGCCAGTGCCCACTCACCTCCTAGGACCACACAGCACCAGCTTCCATCACATTCACAACCCCTGCAAGCTACCACCCCCCAAGCCTTGGGCGGTGAATAGTGTAGGGACACCCCTGCAAAAGGGCATGCATTTTGTTTCACTGCATGCCACTACAACACACGCAATTGCAGTGCCATGCATTGCACGCCCACAGGGAGGTGCATTGGGCTTTAAGGAGCACGGACTAATAAAGTAATTTTTATCATCCCCTCTGGAGGTCAGAAATGGATACTTACATCGAGCCAAGCTGGACCAACATAAGTTTCCACAAAGGATCATTCCTGGAGTTCTGCTTGAATTATGTGATGGGGCGGATTTATGAAAAATAGAGAAAGGAACATCAGCACAAAATTGTTCCCCAAGTGACCACAAAAGGTGAAAAACGATAAGTTGCACCACGTTAGCTTTTGATTCATGGAGTCACGGCTGCTGCTTGATGGCAGGCGATTGCTGTTTAAATACAACCAATCCCACGGCTGTATAGCCGTTGGATCGCTTGTAGGGTGCGGCGCTGTGTACCCTCCTTCTCTGCCACCGCCGGCTTCCCCAGCCTCCGCTGTCCCCCATGCGAGCCCGGGACCGGCACAGCGGGTCTACCCTTACTGATCAAAGAGAGATCAGCAAGCTTTCAGCTGCTGATCTCTCTCAATCACTGGACCCGGAAGTGATGTGTATTGCATCACTTCCGGTGTCACTGTTTGCATTCTCCGGCTCTTAGAGCGAGGAGAAGAAGCTGGGGGAGCAGATCTCTTCGGGGTCCCTAGGTGACATTAGGGGTCTGAAACGACCCCTGATGTCTCCATAAAAAGGACCTGTCACACTATTTTTGCTATTACATAGTGGACTTCCTTAAAAAAAAAAAGCAAAACAATTTTTTTTAAGTCCTCCGCCCCTCACGTGCACGCACATACACCGCAAACATGCATCAGGTGCGCCTACGTGCAAAAACAATGATTGCGCTTACACATGTTAAATATTGTCGTGAGCATTGGAGTGAGAGCAATAATTAAGATTGTATCATGTGAGTGCAAATGTAAGAAATTGCTCCGGGCAGCAAGTAGTTAAAGCAGAACTCTGGGCACACATTTTATCAACCCTGGCAGTGAGGCTCCTCCCCCTCCTGTACTGCAAGAGTCAACTGGTCATTTTGTCTTGGTTCAAAATAGAAAAAATTATACTCACCTGATCCTCTTAGACGGCTTGCTCTTAGACCAGTCCCTGTAGCCCCTCTCCCCTTCCGCAACGTCGGTCTAAGGTCCTGTAAATTTTCACGTTCTATACACCGTGTATAGGACATGAGGACGCAGAGGAACATTCCATTGCTGCAGTGTAGCAGGAGACGGGTAGGAGGGAGCGTTGTCACAGCTGGCCAGCTCAGAAGATCAGGTGAGTATAACTTTGTTATTTTCCTCCCTAGACCTCCCAAAACCAGCACTTAACCCTGGCAGTGCGGGGTAGCCCCACTGCAAGGGTTAATAAACATTTTACCAGGAGTTCTGCTTTAATGCATTGACCTCCGACGTATTGAAAATGAATATTAAATGTTTCCCCGTGCAGTCATTGTAAAGCAACTTTTCTGTTACAATGTTCATGTAGAAGCAGAAAGTGTAACAAACACTGCCACCTACTGGGTGAAACCGGGATTATTATTATACAGGATTTATATAGCGCCAACAGTTTGCGCAGCTCTTTATAATATAAGGAAGACATCACAATCACAATACAAATCAAGACAAGCTGGTAAGTGTGTGGTGAACTTAAGACTGCAGCAGACAGAATCTTGACCAGCTGAGCATGGGGACCAATCTGCTTCCGTCTTTCATATTTAAAGCTTAACCACCTTCCGTCCATGGCCGTTTGTGAACGGCCGGACGGGAGTCTGCTAGGAGCGGGAGGGCGTCTTAAGACTTCCTGCCCCTTCCCCCTCTCGTGTGCGGCACTCAGCGCGCACACGAGAGGGAAAACTGTGAGCATGTAAACAGCCATGCGATCAGGCGTCTCTAGAGACGCCCGATCGCTTGCAGGGGCTGCGGGTGTGCGGCCTCCCCCCCTGTACCTATGTCCCGCCGCCTCCTCGTCGCCGCTGCCGGTCCGTGATCCAATGTAGCCGGTGCGGCTGGGACCGGCACGGCGACGTTCTAACAGCAGATCAAAGGGAGATCATTACTCGATTTCCCTTTGATCTCTCTTCCTATCCCCGAATGCAGGAAGTGAAGTATATTACATCACTTCCTGCATTCAGTGTCACTCTCCGGTGCAGAACACCGGTAGAAGCTGATGCAGCAGATCTCTGCTTCATCAGCTTCTGTGGGGGTCCCTAGGTGACATCAGAGGTCTTGGAGACCCCTGATGTCTCCATAAAGAGGACCTGTTTGGTGAACTGGCTATTACATAGGGGATAATAATTTAAAAAAATAACACAAAAAATGTTTTAAAGTCCCCCGCCCCCCCACATACACATGCAAACATGCGTAGGGTGCGCCTATGTACGAAAACGACGATTGCGCCCATTATGCAGCACATGTTACATATCGCCGCGAACGTCGGAGTGAGAGCAATAATTTTAGGGCCATCAATCACTGATAACACTAAACTGATGAGCGGTAAAAACGTTTAAAGTGTCGCCTATGGCCAATTTTGGTTGCGGTCGTTTTCTGCGATTTCGCGGGCGCACGCAATTTTAAAGGTTGACAGCAGTTTGTGCTGCAAGCTTCATGCATTTATTTGACTGCCACCAACGAGCCTGTCACTTTTGGGGTGCCATTAACAAGTAACGGCATCTTGAAGGGTAGTTCCAGTTTCCAAGCAAATGTGGGAAACTGAAATTACTCCCACAAATTGGTAGTAGTCATACCTTTGGGGGAGCCATCGTCCCCCCCCGCCTGCTGTAACCAGTGAACGCCTTGTACACCGTACACAGCTTTGCAGCCGGGTACCCTGTATATGGAGTAATGTTTGCTAAGAAGCACTTCTCATTGGTCAGGTGACTGCCCGCCATTTGTGAGCATTATTCCACATACAGAGTACCAGGCTGCAATGCTGTGTATGGTGTATGGGACGTACAGCAGTTGCAGTTGGGGAAAATGGTGGCTCCCCCCAAAGGAATGCCCGCTGGGGAGCTACAGGGGATCAATTTGTGGGTGTAATTTCATTTTCCAGCAATTACCCTTTAAGCACATCACCCATTTTCCCACATTGCATGAATGCACATCAATGTGCATGCTCTGGCATGCATGCCCATGTGTGGCAACAAGACCTAAGAGCCCATTCACTCCTGGGCATTTGAAGCATGTTTGCTGAAACCCTTCCGTGCTAGGGTTGCCACCTGTCCCAGATTCACATGGACAGACCGGGTTTTGAGTCCTGTATGTGCGGTTTCCGGGTTTCAGGCCAGCTGAAACCCAGACACAGCCGATACAGGACTCAAAACCCAGACAGTTCCTGGTGAATCCAGGACAGGTGGCAACCCTATTCAACGCTAAACATGAGGATTCCCATTATTTCCAAATGGTGCCTATTAACATGTCGCCTCGTCTGTCACATGGGCTTCTTTTGCGGTGGAGCTGGTCGTTTTTGGTCCAAGAGACTTCTCCTATGTAAAAGTTAATGAGGCCAAAAACACGATTCTGCTCCTGTACTACAAGGCATGCATACAAACCCTCATCTCAATGGCCTGGCTATGCTCATGCTTAGGTGTGAATGGGGCCTATAGCGTGGCAAAGGATCAAGAAACAACAGGAACAGAAATAAACACGACGGAGGTCGGCAATGCCTACATGGCCAAAATCCCAAACACACATCACGGCAGTCTAGTCTGATTGTCTAATGACCATCAATCAGCCTCAGCAGGTGAGGGCAGGTCATGTGACCCGGCGAGTCAGTGATTGTCCGCCCTGAGAAGGTGTATGTGGGTTCCTTTAAAAAAAAAAGAGCTGAGGAAACAAATTCAGGAACAATGAGCAGACTTGTCTGCGTGCGGTTGAAGCTATAATTATGAAGGTGATCAGTGAGATCTTCAGGGTTGTGTATTACGGATACAATGTCAAGTGACAAATACCAGTCCTTCAGCCTGTCCAGCATCTGCTCAGAGACCGCCAGACATGTATGTGGCATATGGGGTAAGTTATTTTATAAGTTGGCATCATTCAGATTTATGGGGGGGATTGGTCAAGATAATTACTTTGGAGACTAGGGGGATTCCATTGGATCCCCATATAATGGATATATTGTAACAACTACCTGGTAATATAGGGCCACATGGCACGCTTTATAATAAAATACTTTATCCAAGCACAATATGGCCCTGTACACCCGGGGCATTAGCTTGTATGAGATCAGTGTGCACAGCGAGCATTTAAACTGATTTTAGAAGATTTGTTGAGGCCTTTAACCCTTTTGCTGCCAAGGTGTTTTGTTTTTGTGCACACATGTTATAAGCCGCATTTGAGGGCTGAACATTACTTAAAAACCTCGTCCTGACAGACAAAGCAATTATTGTCAGTTCACATAGGGAGCTTAAAAAAAAAAACACACTTTTTTTATTTTTTTTAATTTTGTTTTCGTTAAGTCCCTGCCCCCTGTACACTCACATAAATGCAAAAACACCTCGGCGCACCTACGTGCAAAAATGACAATTGCGCTACTCATGTCAAATATTACTGCAAACATCTAAATGCGAGCAATAATTCTAGGGTCGTCAATCACTATTCGCACTGAATTGCTGAATGCCAAAAGCTTTTACAGAGTCGCATATGGGTAATTTTGAGTATGATTGGGGGGGGGGTTTGCGACTTTGCGGGCACATGCAAGTTTAAGGCTTGACATGTTCTGGTATCGATTTATCCAACGTGACCCCATCTTTTATATTGTACCAAATAGTTGGGTAATAATAAATGTCTTCATAATGGGTAATGAAGGGGGGGGGAAACTAGTTGTGTGTTTTTGGAAAAAAAAAACCTTTTTAAGTAAAAAAACAAACCCCAGTGGTGATTTAAATAGCACCAAAAGAAAGTTCTATCTGTCCCCAAAAAAAGACATACAGGGCTATTCACTAAAGGGTGAAGAGTTTGGAGAAGGCAGGACAAGTGAACAATCGAGGACATCATAGCTGAACTTCAAAGTGAGCTGAATTGGATAATTTTTCCAAATCAGCTATTCTGGTCTAGATTGTTCACTTCTCCGGCCTTCTCCAAACTCTTCACCCTTTTGTGACTGGCCCTGTTAAAATTCAATTTAATTATGGTGTTGGATGACTGAATAAATGTCAAAGTACTCCAGCACTGAATACTGAAAAATGGCCTGGGCAGAAAGGGGGCTTAACACCCCGGGCTTCAAGTGGTTAAAGAAGGATTTGTTTTATTTTCTTTCCTCCTAAGTGATATGTATGTTTGGAGAAACTTATAAGACATGTTTAGTTGAGTTTAGCACAGATCAATGTTAAGGACGCTTTCAGATGGACGAGATCTGCGATTCTTGCTGGCGGGGAAATTAGCCCCACACAAACCTTGTGCGTGAACAGCCACAGACCATGTCCGCGCAGCCAGATTTGTACCATGTACTAATAAATGGCCGGTACTGCTTCTGCTGTTCACATGGAACCGCCCATACCAGAAATTATTATTATTATAATACAGGATTTATATAGCTCCAACAATTTGCGCAGCGCTTTGCAATATAGGGAAGACATTACAATCACAATACAAATCAAGACAAGATGGCAAGGAGGGCCCTGCCCCTGAGGGCTTGCAATCTAAAAGGGAGGGGGAAATGATGCATGAGGAGGGAGCTGTGTGGGGATGAATTGTTTGAGAGCATGATGGTTAGGTTGAGGTGGTATGGGCTTCCCTGAAGAGATGAGTCTTTAGGGAATGCCTAAAGGCAGTCAAGGTGGGCAACAGACGGACAGGTTGGGGTAAAGAATTCCAGAGGATGGGAGAGACTCTGGAGAAGTCCTGGACGCGAGCATGGGAGGAGTTGACAAGGGAGGTGGAAAGCAGGAGGTCTTGGGATGAGCGGAGCCGACGGTTAGGGTGACACTTTGAGACAAGGTTGGAGATATATCCGGGGGCGGAGTTGTGGATGGCTTTGTAACTGATTGTTAATATTTAGAATTTTATCCTTTGGGCTATTGGAAGCCAGTGCAGGGATTGGCAGAGCGGGTTTGCAGACACTGAGCGGTTGGTGGAACCGGGTGACAGAGTGCCGTGCAGGGAGAAATTGCATGTGAATAGGGCTTCTGACTGGCCCTGGATGCAGACAGTTTGTGTCCAGGGCCAACTGGATGCAGCTACTCACCCAGACTGTATGCAGCCATAGTACGAAGAGCTGCTGCATCCAGATACAGCGTTTAGCCCCATCTGATTGCCCCAGTCTAGCTACCTGTCTGAGTGAGTCCTACGTTCCTAACTCAGTATAAACACAGATATAAAGCTCTCCATGTCCATGTTACAATCTGATTGTACAATCTGCTGCCAACAACTATATACTACAAAGGTTTGCCTAACTAAGTTATGTCCAGTCTGATAGATTGTGTGTGTGTGTGTGTGTGACACTCTTCACTTCACTAGCAAATCGATTGTAGCTCTTGTCTTTGATGACCAGATAAAAGTTCTTCTGTACATCCCAATCCTTCCATCTGTCCAGCATTCAGTAATTATTTCAAGTGCTGTGTTTCAATTAAGATCTTTCACACAGCATCTGGCTATTTATTAGACCATCCTCATGGACTCTTTTCCCATCCACTGGCCCTCAAGTGATCTTGACTGGCTTACAGGGGCTTATTTCCATCTGTTCATGAGCCTATTTGGGTCCCCATTGCCCTACAGGCTTCCTACATGAGCATTCCTCATCAGATACCTAGAACAATGAGTATTAAATCGGGCCGGAAGTCTGTGCTGCCACTATACTAACAAAATATAAAGCAAACCAGAGAAATACTTTGTCACCAAAAACTTGTTGCGACAGAGATCTGAGAGCGTAAATGGAGATGGATTGTATATACTTTTGGGAAAGGGTGCAAATGAAATCTGTAGACAGGCACTCGAATGAAATCCCCAAGGACAACGCAGGAGAGGAAGATCCAGAGGCTCCTGGCAGCAAAGCCTATATCCTTGGTTCTCAACTGGTGGGTCGTGACCCAAAAGTGGTGGGTCGCGACCCTGGTTTCAGTGGTATCGTCGCGTCCACTTTTCTAGGTGAGAGGCTCCTCAGCCTCCCCCTAGCGCAGCACTGTCAGTTCTTGCGCTGAGCAGCCATTCAGAATATCCTGCCGGGCGCTGAGTGTCAGCTTGAGGTGGGTTGGAGCTATGGCCGCGAGGGAGCTCCATCCATACATGCATTGCTTACAGCCCCCTCACGTGCCCTGTAGAGATGCCTGGACCGGAGTGACATCACATTCTGGCCCCTAGCACTTCTACAGGGTGCGCAAGAGAGTTTTACCAGCAATGCATATCTGGAGGGAGCTCCCCCAGGCTGAGGATCCACTCCAGCACGCAATCGCACCTACTACACGTTCTGGTGTGGGAGGTGCGTTGTGTTGCCATTCATTTTAATGGCACCCCAAACACACCGTGCCGTGCATTCCATTGCAGTGTGACTTGGGTCGCCACTTAATGTCCAGGGACAGTCCGGGTTTTGAGTCCTGTATGTGCTGTGTTCAGCTCTCTCTCTCGGTTTGCTCTCTCTCTCTCTCTCGGTTTG
>NW_017310552.1:14267-17417 GCF_000935625.1 Nanorana parkeri | reverse complement strand
GGAGAAGAGACGAGGAAGGGGAAGGAGAAGAGAGGGGAAGGGGAGGGAGAAGAGACGGGGAATGGGTGGAGAAGAGACGGGGAATGGGATGGAGAAGAGACGGGAATGGGATGGAGAAGAGACGGAGAATGGGAAGGAGAAGAGATGGGAATGGGATGGAGAAGAGACGGAGAATGGGAAGGAGAAGAGACGGGAATGGGATGGAGAAGAGACGGAGAATGGGAAGGAGAAGAGACGGGAATGGGATGGAGAAGAGACGGAGAATGGGAAGGAGAAGAGACGGGAATGGGATGGAGAAGAGACGGAGAATGGGAAGGAGAAGAGACGGGAATGGGATGGAGAAGAGACGGAGAATGGGAAGGAGAAGAGACGGGAATGGGATGGAGAAGAGACGGAGAATGGGAAGGAGAAGAGACGGGAATGGGATGGAGAAGAGACGGAGAATGGGAAGGAGAAGAGACGGGAATGGGATGGAGAAGAGACGGAGAATGGGAAGGAGAAGAGACGGGAATGGGATGGAGAAGAGACGGAGAATGGGAAGGAGAAGAGACGGGAATGGGATGGAGAAGAGACGGAGAATGGGAAGGAGAAGAGACGGGAATGGGATGGAGAAGAGACGGAGAATGGGAAGGAGAAGAGACGGGAATGGGATGGAGAAGAGACGGAGAATGGGAAGGAGAAGAGACGGGAATGGGATGGAGAAGAGACGGAGAATGGGAAGGAGAAGAGACGGGAATGGGATGGAGAAGAGACGGAGAATGGGAAGGAGAAGAGACGGGAATGGGATGGAGAAGAGACGGAGAATGGGAAGGAGAAGAGACGGGAATGGGATGGAGAAGAGACGGAGAATGGGAAGGAGAAGAGACGGGAATGGGATGGAGAAGAGACGGAGAATGGGAAGGAGAAGAGACGGGAATGGGATGGAGAAGAGACGGAGAATGGGAAGGAGAAGAGACGGGAATGGGATGGAGAAGAGACGGAGAATGGGAAGGAGAAGAGACGGGAATGGGATGGAGAAGAGACGGAGAATGGGAAGGAGAAGAGACGGGAATGGGATGGAGAAGAGACGGAGAATGGGAAGGAGAAGAGACGGGAATGGGATGGAGAAGAGACGGAGAATGGGAAGGAGAAGAGACGGGAATGGGATGGAGAAGAGACGGAGAATGGGAAGGAGAAGAGACGGGAATGGGATGGAGAAGAGACGGAGAATGGGAAGGAGAAGAGACGGGAATGGGATGGAGAAGAGACGGAGAATGGGAAGGAGAAGAGACGGGAATGGGATGGAGAAGAGACGGAGAATGGGAAGGAGAAGAGACGGGAATGGGATGGAGAAGAGACGGAGAATGGGAAGGAGAAGAGACGGGAATGGGATGGAGAAGAGACGGAGAATGGGAAGGAGAAGAGACGGGAATGGGATGGAGAAGAGACGGAGAATGGGAAGGAGAAGAGACGGGAATGGGATGGAGAAGAGACGGAGAATGGGAAGGAGAAGAGACAGGGAATGGGAAGGAGAAGAGACGGGGAATGGGAAGGAGAAGTGACGGGGAATGGGATGGAGAAGAGGCGGGGAATGGGATGGAGAAGAGACGGGCAATGGGAAGGAGAAAAGACGGGGAATGGGAAGGAGAAGAGACGGGGAATGGGAAGGAGAAGAGACGAGGAATGGGATGGAGAAGTGACGGGGAATGGGAAGGAGAAGAGATGGGGAATGGGATGGAGAAGAGACGAGGAATGGGAAGGAGAAGAGATGGGGAATGGGAAGGAGAAGAGACAGGGAATGGGAAGGAGAAGAGACGGGAATGGGAAGGAGAAGAGACGGGGAATGGGAAGAAGAGATGAGGAATGGGAAGGAGAAGAGACGGGGAATGGGATGGATAAGAGATGGGGTGCAGGTTGGAGACTGCACAGTGTCATGTGCCTCCATATCATGTGACACCACCATTGTGTCATGTGACGAATGCCAGCATGCCAAGTATGGCTGTCATGTGACCACTGGCAGCAACAATATGTGGTATTATGGGGTGCTCGGAGCCATGACAGAACGCTGAAACGAACAGACATTATTCACAAAATAGAGAATATCACCTGGACAGAAGAGCTGACACTCTATAATGTCTGTGTCCATTCCAAAGGAGCTCCTCACTGACACTTCCGGGATGGTCTGTGCAAACACCGCGAGATCAGCGCCTGGCCCGTGCACACTGCGCATGCGTGCCGTCCAAGTCGACCCGCGGCTACTGCACATGCGTGATATCTGTAAGGGGCGAGGCGATTAAGCATGCGCAAGATTTATCGGGTGAATGACATGTTTTGGGGCACATAGAGATCGTGTGTTCGGTGTATATAGAGTAAATTGTCTTTCTTATCGCTCTCGGTGCACCCACAGCGCAGCTCTGACTTCCTCTTTCTAACCCTCAGAGTTTGCGGCGCTTCGGTTTTTCTCTCTAATTGGTTGTAACGCCCCGGCTCTCTTTTGTGATTGGTTGAGAAGGTGACGCTGTCAAGAGCCGGATTGGCCGAGGCTCAGCGCTTGCCCTGTGATTGGCTGGCTCTAGGTGGAGGCTTCCTGTGGCCGCCATCTTGCTGTCAGAGTGTGCGGAAGCCGCTCCCAGATCAGTCATGGCGGCTCGACTCCCGGCCTGTGTGGTGGACTGCGGAACCGGGTAAGCGGGGGCGGGATATCGGGTGTGAGGGGGCACACTGGACCTGAACGGGAGGCGGACAAAATAATGGAAACCCCTGAGTATGGACGGGCCGTCACTCTCGGTCTACCATGAAATGTGTGGTCACCAGTACTGAGCTGTGTGTGATGTGCAGCAGAGTGGCCAGAATAATGGAACCCCTCCCGTTCACTGACCTATGGCGGAAGACGTTGTAGGGTGACACCTGCCATGGCATTTCCAGTTTGGGGGGTAGGGCAGCAGGGGTTCCTTCCTGTGATCCTCCTTCATTTTTGGGGTGTTTTCCCTCTGACACGTCTGGGGGGGATGACGGCGGAGCTTGTCTCCTCATGTGACGGAGTGTATGGCGCCGCTGCCCCCTCAGTGATTGAGAAGCGGCGTCCATCGTCCTCCTCACCACCGACACAGATTCCGCTGAAGGGTTTCATTTCAGTGTCTGGAGGATGATGGGACCCAGTACCGCCCCCCC
>NW_017310552.1:12065-13948 GCF_000935625.1 Nanorana parkeri | reverse complement strand
GCCCCTGGTCTGGCTGGCACTGGTGGGCCGCCCCTGGTCTGGCTGGCACTGGTGGGCAGCCCCTGGTCTGGCTGGCACTGGTGGGCCGCCCCTGGTCTGGCTGGCACTGGTGGGCCGCCCCTGGTCTGGCTGGCACTGGTGGGCCGCCCCTGGTCTGGCTGGCACTGGTGGGCCGCCCCTGGTCTGGCTGGCATAGGTCAGGATGCCAGTACCTGGCTGGAAGTTATCCTCTTGCAGACAGGAAGTGTTATCTTCTCTGTCCGCTCGCTCTATGATTCCCCGCTGGTTCTCCTAGAACACCCGAGCAAAGTGGGGCGGATGGTCGGAGGCGGTCGGGTGACCCCGGAATGCCTGCGGCACCTACTGGGAAATTTCGGCCTGTCAGATAAATGTGTGAATTGTATAAAGAGGCGGAGAGCTTCCTTTATTACTGGCCAGGTGGGTGTCTCTGGGGTCAGGCAGGGTTGCCATTTGAGCCCTCTCCTGTACGTCTTCGGGGATCGACCCCCTTCATAGGAAGGCTAGATTGTGAGCTTCGGGGGGGGGAGATGTCTCGGGGGCCCTGCTCTGAGGGACTGTCTGGCTATGGTCCTCGAGGGCCCTCCTGAATTCTTCTACAATTCCTGGTAAGTTTTGGGATCTTGCACGGAGGTCGTTTCATGGCCGTCCTGCAGGACGGAGGCTGACTTCCTCTAGAGTGGGGGGCGGGCGGTGGAGACCATGGACCACTTCTTGGTGCAGTGACCTTGCAATATGGAGGTTCACAAGGGGGGCGGTAGCTGTAGGCTGCTCCTGCCTCCCCCGCCTGGCCTAGTCTGACCGGGTCTCTGGAGCCGTCAGGGCGAGGAGTGAGGTTGAGTTGACGTCATTGCACTTCGCTTAGTAGCCCCGAACTGCACGTGAGGTGTCCACTGGGGTCCCTGCCCATGAGGTGGTGGGAGACATCTTTCCGGAGTTCCCCTGAAGGAGCAGTTTATGGAGGGGCTTCTCCTTCCAGCCTCCATGGTGATGGGTTCTCTTTAGATGTTGTATCTGGTGCTCGGTCTGAGGAGAAGAATGGAGGACTCGCTTGTCATGTTATAGCAATGTACGGGCGAGTCGTGGCATCGGGGGATGGCGCTCTGTCCTCAGACTCTGATTGGATGGCGCTCTGTCCTCAGACTCTGATTGGATGGCGCTCTGTCCTCGGACTCTGATTGGATGGCGCTCTGTCCTCGGACTCTGATTGGATGGCGCTCTGTCCTCGGACTCTGATTGGATGGCGCTCTGTCCTCGGACTCTGATTGGATGGCGCTCTGTCCTCGGACTCTGATTGGATGGCGCTCTGTCCTCGGACTCTGATTGGATGGCGCTCTGTCCTCGGACTCTGATTGGATGGCGCTCTGTCCTCGGACTCTGATTGGATGGCGCTCTGTCCTCGGACTCTGATTGGATGGCGCTCTGTCCTCGGACTCTGATTGGATGGCGCTCTGTCCTCGGACTCTGATTGGATGGCGCTCTGTCCTCGGACTCTGATTGGATGGCGCTCTGTCCTCGGACTCTGATTGGATGGCGCTCTGTCCTCGGACTCTGATTGGATGGCGCTCTGTCCTCGGACTCTGATTGGATGGCGCTCTGTCCTCGGACTCTGATTGGATGGCGCTCTGTCCTCGGACTCTGATTGGATGGCGCTCTGTCCTCGGACTCTGATTGGATGGCGCTCTGTCCTCGGACTCTGATTGGATGGCGCTCTGTCCTCGGACTCTGATTGGATGGCGCTCTGTCCTCAGACTCTGATTGGATGGCGCTCTGTCCTCGGACTCTGATTGGATGGCGCTCTGTCCTCGGACTCTGATTGGATGGCGCTCTGTCCTCGGACTCTGATTGGATGGCGCTCTGTCCTC
>NW_017310552.1:9349-10326 GCF_000935625.1 Nanorana parkeri | reverse complement strand
CGCGGCCGTGGGGAGGATGATGGGGGTGGTGGATGGCACTGGGGAGGATGATGGGGGTGGTGAATGGCACGGTGGAGGATGATGGTAGTAGTGTACGGTGTGATCGGTTTGTGGACGTGTCATGGCTGATCTGAGGGAAGTCGGAGGATGTCAGGAATGTGTACAGATGAGGAATGTTTGCCCCAGGGGTGGTGGGGGGGAGGGGGGGTGTATATCTCAGGTGTACGGAGCTTCCGCCGTCACTTATCTCACATCTCTATATATGGACATTCTGCGGAATGTTACACAGGAAGTGACTGACCACAAATCTACTTCTCCTTCCGTCTGCAAAATAACTTGTGTGAGCTGCAAATGTAACATTCTCACCTTCCATCCTGGGGAGCACGGCTAATGTGTCTCTCTGTCCAGTGAGGGGGCAGGGCACGGCTAATGTGTCTCTCTGGCCAGTGAGGGGGCAGGGCACGGCTAATGTGTCTCTCTGGCCAGTGAGGCGGGCAGGGCACGGCTAATGTGTCACTCTGGCCAGTGAGGGGTCAGGGTACGGCTAATGTCTCTCTGGCCAGTGAGGGGGCACGGCTAATGTGTCTCTCTGGCCAGTGAGGCGGGCAGGGCACAGCTAATGTGTCACTCTGGCCAGTGAGGGGGCAGGGTACGGCTAATGTCTCTCTGGCCAGTGAGGGGGCACGGCTAATGTGTCTCTCTGGCCAGTGAGGCGGGCAGGGCACAGCTAATGTGTCACTCTGGCCAGTGAGGGGGCAGGGTACGGCTAATGTCTCTCTGGCCAGTGAGGGGGCACGGCTAATGTGTCTCTCTGGCCAGTGAGGCGGGCAGGGCACAGCTAATGTGTCACTCTGGCCAGTGAGGGGGCAGGGTACGGCTAATGTCTCTCTGGCCAGTGAGGGGGCACGGCTAATGTGTCTCTCTGGCCAGTGAGGCGGGCAGGGCACAGCTAATGTGTCACTCTGGCCAGTGAGGGG
>NW_017310552.1:5179-6802 GCF_000935625.1 Nanorana parkeri | reverse complement strand
GGGGGGGCATATGGAGTAGCAGGGAGGGGTACCACCCCCGCAGAGGGGGGCATATGGAGTAGCAGGGAGGGGTACCACCCCCGCAGAGGGGGGGCATATGGAGTAGCAGGGAGGGGTACCACCCCCGCAGAGGGGGGGCATATGGAGTAGCAGGGAGGGGTACCACCCCCACAGAGGGGGGCATATGGAGTAGCAGGGAGGGGTACCACCCCCACAGAGGGGGGCATATGGAGTAGCAGGGAGGGGTACCACCCCCACAGAGGGGGGCATATGGAGTAGCAGGGAGGGGTACCACCCCCACAGAGGGGGGCATATGGAGTAGCAGGGAGGGGTACCATATGGAGTGGCAGTAATAGGATCTCAGTGGGTCAGGTTCTGGTCGCCTCGGTGGGTCGTGCGATGGCACAGTGGGCGGAGCTCTCAGGTGTTTTTCACTGCTAGTGTGGTCACCAGGACAGGAAGTGAGGAGAAATCTCCCCAGCAGTGGTGCGGAGCTTCCTATGTCTGACCTGCGTTCTCTATATTTCAGATACACGAAGCTCGGCTACGCTGGGAACACAGAACCGCAATTCATCATCCCGTCATGTGAGTATGTCCCGCACCACTGACATGTTCAGCAGGGGGTCGGGGCTATCCCCGGGCGGCCAATGAGAGGTGGTCGGGGCTATCCCCGGGCGGCCAATGAGAGGTGGTCTGGGCTATCCCAGGGCGGCCAATGAGAGGTGGTCTGGGCTATCCCAGGGCGGCCAATGAGAGGTGGTCTGGGCTATCCCAGGGCGGCCAATGAGAGGTGGTCTGGGCTATCCCAGGGCGGCCAATGAGAGGTGGTCTGGGCTATCCCAGGGCGGCCAATGAGAGGTGGTCTGGGCTATCCCAGGGCGGCCAATGAGAGGTGGTCTGGGCTATCCCAGGGCGGCCAATGAGAGGTGGTCTGGGCTATCCCAGGGCGGCCAATGAGAGGTGGTCTGGGCTATCCCAGGGCGGCCAATGAGAGGTGGTCTGGGCTATCCCAGGGCGGCCAATGAGAGGCGGTCTGGGCTATCCCAGGGCGGCCAATGAGAGGTGGTCTGGGCTATCCCAGGGCGGCCAATGAGAGGTTTATACTGATGGATTGTACTGGTAACAAAGTAAAAACAGTGAAGCGCCACGGACTGTCAGTTCTTAGTAGGACTTGCTTTTAGGCATGCTGCAGGATGCTGCCCCATAGAAGCCGGGAAAGCTGGAAATCTAGGGAATAAGCACAAAGAGGGGCGCCTTTCCTGGTGCAGATCACTTTTATTTCAATAAACATAAATAGAAAACCGAATCATACTCACAAACATGAGTGTCGTGAGGTGAGGACTGACAAGCAGTGAGATGTCCACTAGGTGATACCAGTGTAGTGGTGACGTTAACGCGTTTCCGGGGCACGCCCCCTTCATCAGAACATAGCGTCACCCTTCCTCTCTCCAACTTAAAAAGTATGAGTGGCCAATCCGAGGCGAGCGATAAGCGCTTGTCACAGTATAGATTAAATTGCAGCCGTGGCTTTGTCCGTCTCGGGCACCGTGCTTGGGAAGGAGTGCCGCGATTGGGAGTCTTAATGACCCCTGACATAGGACCCTCACAATGTGCAGCCATGGG
>NW_017310552.1:1588-2224 GCF_000935625.1 Nanorana parkeri | reverse complement strand
ATGACCCCTGACATAGGACCCTCACAATGTGCAGCCATGGGTGGAGGTGGGTTGGGGGTGTTGATGACCCCTGAGGGGGCATCAGATTCTTGGTATATGTTGGTCAGAGACTACGCTATTTCTCTCAGGTATTGCCATCAAGGAGTCTGCAAAAGTTGGGGATCAAGCTCAGAGACGTCTCATGAAGGGTGTGGATGACCTGGACTTCTTCATTGGTGATGAAGCCATAGACAAGCCGACATACGCCACCAAGGTATCTATCAATGTCCCGGTCAGAGTGTATACGGTGAGAGGAGAACGTCTCACGTCACCAGGATTTCATTATGTGTCATTGCAGTGGCCGATCCGTCATGGCATTGTGGAGGACTGGGACCTGATGGAGCGCTTCATGGAGCAAGTCATATTCAAGTACCTCCGAGCAGAACCTGAGGATCATTACTTCCTCCTGGTGAGTCCTCCTCTATCATGGTGTGTATTCCTCCCGGTGAGTCCTCCTCTATCATGGTGTGTATTCCTCCCGGTGAGTCCTCTATCATGGTGTGTATTCCTCCCGGTGAGTCCTCCTCTATCATGGTGTGTATTCCTCCCGGTGAGTCCTCCTCTATCATGGTGTGTATTCCTCCCGGTGAGTCCTCC
>NW_017310552.1:0-448 GCF_000935625.1 Nanorana parkeri | reverse complement strand
TCCTCTATCATGGTGTGTATTCCTCCCGGTGAGTCCTCCTCTGTCATGGTGTGTATTCCTCCCGGTGAGTCCTCCTCTGTCATGGTGTGTATTCCTCCCGGTGAGTCCTCCTCTATCATGGTGTGTCATGGTGTGTATTCCTCCCGGTGAGTCCTCTATCATGGTGTGTATTCCTCCCGGTGAGTCCTCCTCTGTCATGGTGTGTATTCCTCCCGGTGAGTCCTCCTCTGTCATGGTGTGTATTCCTCCCGGTGAGTCCTCCGGTCATGGTGTCGGCGCTGGGTGACCCCCTTGATGAGTGCATAGGACAGACGGGTGATAATGTGATTTCTGATTTTGTTTTGTCTCCTCTCAGACCGAGCCGCCTCTCAATACCCCGGAGAACAGAGAGTACACGGCTGAGATCATGTTTGAGTCCTTCAATGTTCCCGGACTATACATAGCTGTG
>NW_017310551.1:17073-18915 GCF_000935625.1 Nanorana parkeri | reverse complement strand
CCCACAGAGCGGTGTCACCCCGGGGAGGAATGACCTCCGATTCATCAAGCTGCCCGTGGAACTGTCCGCAGGGTGACAACGCCGCCGTGCAATTTCACTTCAGAACAAACTGCGTTGTCACCCTGTTACAGGAAGGGGGCGGGGCTTATCCCTCTTACCTGCTTGTTGCCATCCTGGGGGCCGGACTGCAGGGCCCAGGCTGAGATGACGTTGAAGGCTTTGATGACGGTGGAGCGCGGGAAGAGCGCCGCCAGGAACTCCGCGTTGGACTCTCGGCCGACATTGATCTCCGGATTGTTACTGACGTCCACCAGAATCTTCCCGGCAAGCTCCTCCTCCAGAGCGTTCAGGGCGGAGTAATGATCCCGGAAGACGGCCACAAAGATCACCTCCGAGCGCCGGACCGCGTCCGCCTGGAAGGTCACCTCGGCGTCGGCAGGGAAGAGGGCGGAGCTACGCTTGGGGTTCCGGCTCCCCACCACCACCTTTTGAATGCCGATGGTGTCCCCGCAGGGGAGGGGCCCCCGGGGGTCACCGCGCTCACCCGACAGCAGAGGCTTCGCCATGTCCGAGTTCACCATACCTGAGGACGGACATTCAGATTAGTGCGGAGACGGACGAGGGAGAGGACGGACATGACACGGGTCTGCCATTGTGGGCGGAGACAGACGAGGGAGAGGACGGACATGACACGGGTCTGCCATTGTGGGCGGAGACAGACGAGGGAGAGGACGGACATGACACGGGTCTGCCATTGTGGGCGGAGACAGACGAGGGAGAGGACGGACATGACACGGGTCTGCCATTGTGGGCGGAGACAGACGAGGGAGAGGACGGACATGACACGGGTCTTCCTCACATCGGGAGGGGGAGGGCCCCTGGGGGCGGGGCATGGGGGGGGGGGCTACAAGTGGAGATATGGAGCTGCCATGCGCCGTGTCCCTGTACAATGATGTCGGACCAACCTGATTATTGGTGGAGACGATACAATGTCGCCCGACGACCCCGAACATCCGACCGACCGATGTCTGATGAGAAAACGATAACAGCGAAGTCGTGTTGCTATCTGTTCGGCGTCCTCCTCATCCTCGGCTTCATATCACACCGTCCGGGATGGAGATACAAAGTCTCACTACTTCCGGTGGAGTTCAGAAAGTTTCCTCCTCTCTCCGGATCACCTCTCCGAACTTACCCGCGGGTCACGTGTCACTCCGTGCAGTTCCGGGAACACGTGACCCCTCTCACACCCCCCTACTGTCACCCAGAACACCCGGAGGGGGCGGAGCCTCCGAAGAACGATATGGATACAAAGTATCGGTGTTGGGTGGGCGTGTCCTCCCCGCGCTGCCCGAACCGTCTGTCCACACACCCCAAAATCCGCGATATACACCCCGATATATTCCTCTATACAACCCGATATACTCCTCTATATACCCCGATATACTCCTCTATACACCCCGATATACTCCTCTATACACCCCGATATACTCCTCTATATACCCCGATATACTCCTCTATACACCCCGATATACTCCTCTATACACCCCGATATATTCCTCTATACACCCCGATATACTCCTCTATACATCCCGCTATACTCCTCTATATACCCCGATATACTCCTCTATACACCCCGATATACTCCTCTATACACCCCGATATATTCCTCTATACACCCCGATATACTCCTCTATACACCCCGATATACTCCTCTATATACCCCGATATACTCCTCTATACACCCCGATATACTCCTCTATACACCCCGATATATTCCTCTATACACCCCGATATACTCCTCTATACACCCCGATATCATCCTCTGTCTACGCCGATATACTC
>NW_017310551.1:16773-17044 GCF_000935625.1 Nanorana parkeri | reverse complement strand
ACCCCGATATACTCCTCTATACACCCCGATATACTCCTCTATATACCCCGATATACTCCTCTATACACCCCGATATACTCCTCTATACACCCCGATATACTCCTCCTGTACATAGACTGACACACTGAGACTTTCTTGTTACTATCTTCCTGTTATAGGGTGACAACGCTCCGTCCTTGTTCAATCAGAAGGGGGGTCAGGTTCATTGTAAGTAAATATATACTCCCCCCCCATATAATATATACTCCCCTCCCCCCTATATACTGACCAC
>NW_017310551.1:0-358 GCF_000935625.1 Nanorana parkeri | reverse complement strand
CGCCCCCTCGCTCCTCCCCGCCCCCTCGCTCACTCTCAGTCTCTCTCCGGCTCCGGTCGGATCAGATCTCTGTTGCCCGGTCGCTCTGTCGGTGTTGCCCGGTCGCTCTGTCGGTGTTGCCCGGTCGCTCTCACCCTGGTGCCCCGCAGGCGGCTCTTGTTGGTGGCCCTGGGGGTGGCCATGCTGCTGGTTCTGGTCATCGTCATCCCCCTGCTTGCCCTGCCCCCCTCTGCCGAGGGGCATTATGAGATGTTGGGCACCTGCCGGATGATCTGCGATCCCTACACCGGGCACCCCCCCAGCCCCCCCGGGGAGGCTCTGCAGGACCTGAGCGGGGCCCCTCCACCCTTCATCCGGG
>NW_017310550.1:18679-18949 GCF_000935625.1 Nanorana parkeri | reverse complement strand
CAGGCGGATGATTGAGAGGAAATTGCCGACATCGGCCTCCCAGTGACCCCTCCCCCGCGGGGCCCCTGAACTGCATTCTGGGAACATAGTGTAAAGAACTCTGTCACTGAGGCTCCGCCCTCTCTGCACTGAGGGGATCTGATTGGACGGCAGCTGGAGGATGGACAACCCTGTATAAAGCCAATTTTGCACTATAAAAAAAAAAGAACCAACTTGTGACCAATCACGTCTCTTCATTTCTACGTCTCATGTGTGGCCCCTCCCTCCTGC
>NW_017310550.1:18305-18607 GCF_000935625.1 Nanorana parkeri | reverse complement strand
GCCAGTGTCCGAGGAGCCTGGATGTCCTTTCTAACACAGGGGAAGGCAACCTCCAGCAGTGGTGAAACTACAAATCTCATCGTACCT
This sequence comes from Nanorana parkeri, assembly GCF_000935625.1. Lineage (NCBI taxonomy): Eukaryota > Metazoa > Chordata > Amphibia > Anura > Dicroglossidae > Nanorana > Nanorana parkeri. The sequence goes on along the minus strand of NW_017310550.1, from coordinate 18,520 downwards.
CTGCTTCCGGAAGCCGTGTCTGCGGCTGTCGGTGTCTTGCAATGCCTCATGGGACTTGTAGTTCCACAACAGCCGGAGTGCCGAGGTCGCCCATCACCGGTCCAACAATTGTCAGACTGCCAACAAGATTCATCCGCACGCTGCTTCACCCCGGTCTGTATGGACGCTGCCGAGGGTGGAGACCGGGGTGCGGAGGCCGGGGGGTGGAGACCGGG
>NW_017310550.1:16976-17260 GCF_000935625.1 Nanorana parkeri | reverse complement strand
CTCCCGGGCCCTCCCCCCCCGTCATTGGATGACCCACTCCCCCCCCCACATGCCTTACCCTAGCCAGTGTCCGAGGAGCCTGGATGTCCTTTCTAACACAGGGGAAGGCAACCTCCAGCAGTGGTGAAACTACAAATCTCATCGTACCTCTGCTTCCGGAAGCCGTGTCTGCGGCTGTCGGTGTCTTGCAATGCCTCATGGGACTTGTAGTTCCACAACAGCCGGAGTGCCGAGGTCGCCCATCACCGGTCCAACAATTGTCAGACTGCCAACAAGATTCATCC
>NW_017310550.1:7638-16963 GCF_000935625.1 Nanorana parkeri | reverse complement strand
TTGTAGTCCATCCCAGGGGGGGCGGAGCTTGGAGCGGTGACTACAACACACACAGGGACCATGGGGAACGGACGTAGTCACCCCCCAGGAGGAAGGACGGTGTCAGAGATGATTGCAGGATACACAGAGAAGATCTCGGAGGCTCCTCCCCTCTTCCTCTGGCAGGCTCCTCCCCTCTTCCTGTGGGAGGAATCCCTCCGATAGGATCCCTTCACCCAGGAAGACCCTTTGGGATGCAGAGATCATGGGACTCGGGGGTGTGGTCTCTTTCTGGCTCTAGTCCGTGTCAGCTCGGCCTCCGGAGCCATGTGAGGCCCTCAGTGGTGGCCCCTGGCATGTTCCTCTGCCTCCAGGGGGGGCCCCTGATGTATTAGGTCAGCTGTGCCCAGAATCCTCAGTGCTGCCCATGTTCCCCCGAGAGTTGGGACTACTGCCCTCCTGTGGAGAGTGGGTGTTGTAGTTCCCAGTCTAACACCGGCAAGATCCGGCTGTGTCACCCCTCCCCCGCAGGAGCAGCCGGGGACCCTTCGCTCAGATGTCTTCCTCTACTCCACGATCACAGGTCTAGTTCTGGAAACGCGGGGGTAATACTCGGCCCCGCCTCCTTCCACCTGGAAGCTTCTTCTCATTGGACAATCATTCTCCATGGACCGCCCAGAAAAGGTGGTTCCTCCTCCACCATCGTGCAATCCGGCGTAGGGGAGGTCTCCCTGGTACACCCAGCTAGGCATTGCTCCGCCCCCGGGCTCACCGCCGAGGTTCCTCTACCGGCAGCCGCTGGAGGAGAGGCTCCGCCCACCTCTGACGCTGCATGATAGGTGAAGGTCCCTTCCTGCTGCCGGTATCAGGAGATCGGGGCCCCTGCGCAGTAGACTTCTGCGGCGTCACAACATTTGTTTCGTTTCGGAATTTCCGTTCGTTTCGTCACATTTTCCTAACTTTACGAACATTCGTTACGATGACGTTAAAAAGCAGAAACACCTTTGTTATTATATCGGAGTCGATGTCGTCGTTGTTTTTTTTTAATCCGAAATCCGTTACCGGAGTTACCGCAGTCCTCAGCAGCAGAAGAGAGCCTCTGATTGGTCGACCAAACACTCATTTTATTTAATACGAAATTCCGTTAACGGATTTCGGATAAAAAAAATAAAATCTCGTCACGTTGTTCAGCCTCAGTCACAGTTACCCCGGCGTGATCGGTCACAGTTACCCCGGCGTGATCGGTCACAGTTACCCCGGCGTGATCGGTCACAGGGGTAATATTAGTTCGCGCTTCAATGAAATTCGGATCCGAAATCTTCGGTCACAGTTACCCCGGCGTGATCGGTCACAGTTACCCCGGCGTGATCGGTCACAGTTACCCCGGCGTGATCGGTCACAGTTACCCCGGCGTGATCGGTCACAGTTACCCCGGCGTGATCGGTCACAGTTACCCCGGCGTGATCGGTCACAGTTACCCCGGCGTGATCGGTCACAGTTACCCCGGCGTGATCGGTCACAGTTACCCCGGCGTGATCGGTCACAGTTACCCCGGCGTGATCGGTCACAGTTACCCCGGCGTGATCGGTCACAGTTACCCCGGCGTGATCGGTCACAGTTACCCCGGCGTGATCGGTCACAGTTACCCCGGCGTGATCGGTCACAGTTACCCCGGCGTGATCGGTCACAGTTACCCCGGCGTGATCGGTCACAGTTACCCCGGCGTGATCGGTCACAGTTACCCCGGCGTGATCGGTCACAGTTACCCCGGCGTGATCGGTCACAGTTACCCCGGCGTGATCGGTCACAGTTACCCCGGCGTGATCGGTCACAGTTACCCCGGCGTGATCGGTCACAGTTACCCCGGCGTGATCGGTCACAGTTACCCCGGCGTGATCGGTCACAGTTACCCCGGCGTGATCGGTCACAGTTACCCCGGCGTGATCGGTCACAGTTACCCCGGCGTGATCGGTCACAGTTACCCCGGCGTGATCGGTCACAGTTACCCCGGCGTGATCGGTCACAGTTACCCCGGCGTGATCGGTCACAGTTACCCCGGCGTGATCGGTCACAGTTACCCCGGCGTGATCGGTCACAGTTACCCCGGCGTGATCGGTCACAGTTACCCCGGCGTGATCGGTCACAGTTACCCCGGCGTGATCGGTCACAGTTACCCCGGCGTGATCGGTCACAGTTACCCCGGCGTGATCGGTCACAGTTACCCCGGCGTGATCGGTCACAGTTACCCCGGCGTGATCGGTCACAGTTACCCCGGCGTGATCGGTCACAGTTACCCCGGCGTGATCGGTCACAGTTACCCCGGCGTGATCGGTCACAGTTACCCCGGCGTGATCGGTCACAGTTACCCCGGCGTGATCGGTCACAGTTACCCCGGCGTGATCGGTCACAGTTACCCCGGCGTGATCGGTCACAGTTACCCCGGCGTGATCGGTCACAGTTACCCCGGCGTGATCGGTCACAGTTACCCCGGCGTGATCGGTCACAGTTACCCCGGCGTGATCGGTCACAGTTACCCCGGCGTGATCGGTCACAGTTACCCCGGCGTGATCGGTCACAGTTACCCCGGCGTGATCGGTCACAGTTACCCCGGCGTGATCGGTCACAGTTACCCCGGCGTGATCGGTCACAGTTACCCCGGCGTGATCGGTCACAGTTACCCCGGCGTGATCGGTCACAGTTACCCCGGCGTGATCGGTCACAGTTACCCCGGCGTGATCGGTCACAGTTACCCCGGCGTGATCGGTCACAGTTACCCCGGCGTGATCGGTCACAGTTACCCCGGCGTGATCGGTCACAGTTACCCCGGCGTGATCGGTCACAGTTACCCCGGCGTGATCGGTCACAGTTACCCCGGCGTGATCGGTCACAGTTACCCCGGCGTGATCGGTCACAGTTACCCCGGCGTGATCGGTCACAGTTACCCCGGCGTGATCGGTCACAGTTACCCCGGCGTGATCGGTCACAGTTACCCCGGCGTGATCGGTCACAGTTACCCCGGCGTGATCGGTCACAGTTACCCCGGCGTGATCGGTCACAGTTACCCCGGCGTGATCGGTCACAGTTACCCCGGCGTGATCGGTCACAGTTACCCCGGCGTGATCGGTCACAGTTACCCCGGCGTGATCGGTCACAGTTACCCCGGCGTGATCGGTCACAGTTACCCCGGCGTGATCGGTCACAGTTACCCCGGCGTGATCGGTCACAGTTACCCCGGCGTGATCGGTCACAGTTACCCCGGCGTGATCGGTCACAGTTACCCCGGCGTGATCGGTCACAGTTACCCCGGCGTGATCGGTCACAGTTACCCCGGCGTGATCGGTCACAGTTACCCCGGCGTGATCGGTCACAGTTACCCCGGCGTGATCGGTCACAGTTACCCCGGCGTGATCGGTCACAGTTACCCCGGCGTGATCGGTCACAGTTACCCCGGCGTGATCGGTCACAGTTACCCCGGCGTGATCGGTCACAGTTACCCCGGCGTGATCGGTCACAGTTACCCCGGCGTGATCGGTCACAGTTACCCCGGCGTGATCGGTCACAGTTACCCCGGCGTGATCGGTCACAGTTACCCCGGCGTGATCGGTCACAGTTACCCCGGCGTGATCGGTCACAGTTACCCCGGCGTGATCGGTCACAGTTACCCCGGCGTGATCGGTCACAGTTACCCCGGCGTGATCGGTCACAGTTACCCCGGCGTGATCGGTCACAGTTACCCCGGCGTGATCGGTCACAGTTACCCCGGCGTGATCGGTCACAGTTACCCCGGCGTGATCGGTCACAGTTACCCCGGCGTGATCGGTCACAGTTACCCCGGCGTGATCGGTCACAGTTACCCCGGCGTGATCGGTCACAGTTACCCCGGCGTGATCGGTCACAGTTACCCCGGCGTGATCGGTCACAGTTACCCCGGCGTGATCGGTCACAGTTACCCCGGCGTGATCGGTCACAGTTACCCCGGCGTGATCGGTCACAGTTACCCCGGCGTGATCGGTCACAGTTACCCCGGCGTGATCGGTCACAGTTACCCCGGCGTGATCGGTCACAGTTACCCCGGCGTGATCGGTCACAGTTACCCCGGCGTGATCGGTCACAGTTACCCCGGCGTGATCGGTCACAGTTACCCCGGCGTGATCGGTCACAGTTACCCCGGCGTGATCGGTCACAGTTACCCCGGCGTGATCGGTCACAGTTACCCCGGCGTGATCGGTCACAGTTACCCCGGCGTGATCGGTCACAGTTACCCCGGCGTGATCGGTCACAGTTACCCCGGCGTGATCGGTCACAGTTACCCCGGCGTGATCGGTCACAGTTACCCCGGCGTGATCGGTCACAGTTACCCCGGCGTGATCGGTCACAGTTACCCCGGCGTGATCGGTCACAGTTACCCCGGCGTGATCGGTCACAGTTACCCCGGCGTGATCGGTCACAGTTACCCCGGCGTGATCGGTCACAGTTACCCCGGCGTGATCGGTCACAGTTACCCCGGCGTGATCGGTCACAGTTACCCCGGCGTGATCGGTCACAGTTACCCCGGCGTGATCGGTCACAGTTACCCCGGCGTGATCGGTCACAGTTACCCCGGCGTGATCGGTCACAGTTACCCCGGCGTGATCGGTCACAGTTACCCCGGCGTGATCGGTCACAGTTACCCCGGCGTGATCGGTCACAGTTACCCCGGCGTGATCGGTCACAGTTACCCCGGCGTGATCGGTCACAGTTACCCCGGCGTGATCGGTCACAGTTACCCCGGCGTGATCGGTCACAGTTACCCCGGCGTGATCGGTCACAGTTACCCCGGCGTGATCGGTCACAGTTACCCCGGCGTGATCGGTCACAGTTACCCCGGCGTGATCGGTCACAGTTACCCCGGCGTGATCGGTCACAGTTACCCCGGCGTGATCGGTCACAGTTACCCCGGCGTGATCGGTCACAGTTACCCCGGCGTGATCGGTCACAGTTACCCCGGCGTGATCGGTCACAGTTACCCCGGCGTGATCGGTCACAGTTACCCCGGCGTGATCGGTCACAGTTACCCCGGCGTGATCGGTCACAGTTACCCCGGCGTGATCGGTCACAGTTACTCCGGCGTGATCGGTCACAGTTACCCCGGCGTGATCGGTCACAGGGGTAATATTAGTTCGCGCTTCAATGAAATTCGGATCCGAAATCCGTTAACGGAATTTCGTATTTCGAATGCTTCAGAATTTCAGGAAATTTGTACAAATTTCGATTCGTAAAGAAACGCATCGCACGTCTAGTGCGCAGCGGGGGAGGTGTGACGTCAGTCAGATTCTCTTCTCTGCTCCCCGGTTCCTGGCTCCCCGATTCCTGGCTCCGTGCGCCCCGATTCCTGGTTCTGCGCTCCCCGATTCCTGGCTCCGTGCGCCCCGATTCCTGGTTCTGCGCTCCCCGATTCCTGGCTCCGTGCGCCCCGATTCCTGGTTCTGCGCTCCCCGATTCCTGGCTCCGTGCGCCCCGATTCCTGGTTCTGCGCTCCCCGATTCCTGGCTCCGTGCGCCCCGATTCCTGGTTCTGCGCTCCCCGATTCCTGGCTCCGTGCGCCCCGATTCCTGGTTCTGCGCTCCCCGATTCCTGGCTCCGTGCGCCCCGATTCCTGGTTCTGCGCTCCCCGATTCCTGGCTCCGTGCGCCCCGATTCCTGGTTCTGCGCTCCCCGATTCCTGGCTCCGTGCGCCCCGATTCCTGGTTCTGCGCTCCCCGATTCCTGGCTCCGTGCGCCCCGATTCCTGGTTCTGCGCTCCCCGATTCCTGGCTCCGTGCGCCCCGATTCCTGGTTCTGCGCTCCCCGATTCCTGGCTCCGTGCGCCCCGATTCCTGGTTCTGCGCTCCCCGATTCCTGGCTCCGTGCGCCCCGATTCCTGGTTCTGCGCTCCCCGATTCCTGGCTCCGTGCGCCCCGATTCCTGGTTCTGCGCTCCCCGATTCCTGGCTCCGTGCGCCCCGATTCCTGGTTCTGCGCTCCCCGATTCCTGGCTCCGTGCGCCCCGATTCCTGGTTCTGCGCTCCCCGATTCCTGGCTCCGTGCGCCCCGATTCCTGGTTCTGCGCTCCCCGATTCCTGGCTCCGTGCGCCCCGATTCCTGGTTCTGCGCTCCCCGATTCCTGGCTCCGTGCGCCCCGATTCCTGGTTCTGCGCTCCCCGATTCCTGGCTCCGTGCGCCCCGATTCCTGGTTCTGCGCTCCCCGATTCCTGGCTCCGTGCGCCCCGATTCCTGGTTCTGCGCTCCCCGATTCCTGGCTCCGTGCGCCCCGATTCCTGGTTCTGCGCTCCCCGATTCCTGGCTCCGTGCGCCCCGATTCCTGGTTCTGCGCTCCCCGATTCCTGGCTCCGTGCGCCCCGATTCCTGGTTCTGCGCTCCCCGATTCCTGGCTCCGTGCGCCCCGATTCCTGGTTCTGCGCTCCCCGATTCCTGGCTCCGTGCGCCCCGATTCCTGGTTCTGCGCTCCCCGATTCCTGGCTCCGTGCGCCCCGATTCCTGGTTCTGCGCTCCCCGATTCCTGGCTCCGTGCGCCCCGATTCCTGGTTCTGCGCTCCCCGATTCCTGGCTCCGTGCGCCCCGATTCCTGGTTCTGCGCTCCCCGATTCCTGGCTCCGTGCGCCCCGATTCCTGGTTCTGCGCTCCCCGATTCCTGGCTCCGTGCGCCCCGATTCCTGGTTCTGCGCTCCCCGATTCCTGGCTCCGTGCGCCCCGATTCCTGGTTCTGCGCTCCCCGATTCCTGGCTCCGTGCGCCCCGATTCCTGGTTCTGCGCTCCCCGATTCCTGGCTCCGTGCGCCCCGATTCCTGGTTCTGCGCTCCCCGATTCCTGGCTCCGTGCGCCCCGATTCCTGGTTCTGCGCTCCCCGATTCCTGGCTCCGTGCGCCCCGATTCCTGGTTCTGCGCTCCCCGATTCCTGGCTCCGTGCGCCCCGATTCCTGGTTCTGCGCTCCCCGATTCCTGGCTCCGTGCGCCCCGATTCCTGGTTCTGCGCTCCCCGATTCCTGGCTCCGTGCGCCCCGATTCCTGGTTCTGCGCTCCCCGATTCCTGGCTCCGTGCGCCCCGATTCCTGGTTCTGCGCTCCCCGATTCCTGGCTCCGTGCGCCCCGATTCCTGGTTCTGCGCTCCCCGATTCCTGGCTCCGTGCGCCCCGATTCCTGGTTCTGCGCTCCCCGATTCCTGGCTCCGTGCGCCCCGATTCCTGGTTCTGCGCTCCCCGATTCCTGGCTCCGTGCGCCCCGATTCCTGGTTCTGCGCTCCCCGATTCCTGGCTCCGTGCGCCCCGATTCCTGGTTCTGCGCTCCCCGATTCCTGGCTCCGTGCGCCCCGATTCCTGGTTCTGCGCTCCCCGATTCCTGGCTCCGTGCGCCCCGATTCCTGGTTCTGCGCTCCCCGATTCCTGGCTCCGTGCGCCCCGATTCCTGGTTCTGCGCTCCCCGATTCCTGGCTCCGTGCGCCCCGATTCCTGGTTCTGCGCTCCCCGATTCCTGGCTCCGTGCGCCCCGATTCCTGGTTCTGCGCTCCCCGATTCCTGGCTCCGTGCGCCCCGATTCCTGGTTCTGCGCTCCCCGATTCCTGGCTCCGTGCGCCCCGATTCCTGGTTCTGCGCTCCCCGATTCCTGGCTCCGTGCGCCCCGATTCCTGGTTCTGCGCTCCCCGATTCCTGGCTCCGTGCGCCCCGATTCCTGGTTCTGCGCTCCCCGATTCCTGGCTCCGTGCGCCCCGATTCCTGGTTCTGCGCTCCCCGATTCCTGGCTCCGTGCGCCCCGATTCCTGGTTCTGCGCTCCCCGATTCCTGGCTCCGTGCGCCCCGATTCCTGGTTCTGCGCTCCCCGATTCCTGGCTCCGTGCGCCCCGATTCCTGGTTCTGCGCTCCCCGATTCCTGGCTCCGTGCGCCCCGATTCCTGGTTCTGCGCTCCCCGATTCCTGGCTCCGTGCGCCCCGATTCCTGGTTCTGCGCTCCCCGATTCCTGGCTCCGTGCGCCCCGATTCCTGGTTCTGCGCTCCCCGATTCCTGGCTCCGTGCGCCCCGATTCCTGGTTCTGCGCTCCCCGATTCCTGGCTCCGTGCGCCCCGATTCCTGGTTCTGCGCTCCCCGATTCCTGGCTCCGTGCGCCCCGATTCCTGGTTCTGCGCTCCCCGATTCCTGGCTCCGTGCGCCCCGATTCCTGGTTCTGCGCTCCCCGATTCCTGGCTCCGTGCGCCCCGATTCCTGGTTCTGCGCTCCCCGATTCCTGGCTCCGTGCGCCCCGATTCCTGGTTCTGCGCTCCCCGATTCCTGGCTCCGTGCGCCCCGATTCCTGGTTCTGCGCTCCCCGATTCCTGGCTCCGTGCGCCCCGATTCCTGGTTCTGCGCTCCCCGATTCCTGGCTCCGTGCGCCCCGATTCCTGGTTCTGCGCTCCCCGATTCCTGGCTCCGTGCGCCCCGATTCCTGGTTCTGCGCTCCCCGATTCCTGGCTCCGTGCGCCCCGATTCCTGGTTCTGCGCTCCCCGATTCCTGGCTCCGTGCGCCCCGATTCCTGGTTCTGCGCTCCCCGATTCCTGGCTCCGTGCGCCCCGATTCCTGGTTCTGCGCTCCCCGATTCCTGGCTCCGTGCGCCCCGATTCCTGGTTCTGCGCTCCCCGATTCCTGGCTCCGTGCGCCCCGATTCCTGGTTCTGCGCTCCCCGATTCCTGGCTCCGTGCGCCCCGATTCCTGGTTCTGCGCTCCCCGATTCCTGGCTCCGTGCGCCCCGATTCCTGGTTCTGCGCTCCCCGATTCCTGGCTCCGTGCGCCCCGATTCCTGGTTCTGCGCTCCCCGATTCCTGGCTCCGTGCGCCCCGATTCCTGGTTCTGCGCTCCCCGATTCCTGGCTCCGTGCGCCCCGATTCCTGGTTCTGCGCTCCCCGATTCCTGGCTCCGTGCGCCCCGATTCCTGGTTCTGCGCTCCCCGATTCCTGGCTCCGTGCGCCCCGATTCCTGGTTCTGCGCTCCCCGATTCCTGGCTCCGTGCGCCCCGATTCCTGGTTCTGCGCTCCCCGATTCCTGGCTCCGTGCGCCCCGATTCCTGGTTCTGCGCTCCCCGATTCCTGGCTCCGTGCGCCCCGATTCCTGGTTCTGCGCTCCCCGATTCCTGGCTCCGTGCGCCCCGATTCCTGGTTCTGCGCTCCCCGATTCCTGGCTCCGTGCGCCCCGATTCCTGGTTCTGCGCTCCCCGATTCCTGGCTCCGTGCGCCCCGATTCCTGGTTCTGCGCTCCCCGATTCCTGGCTCCGTACTCCCCAATTCCTGGCTCCGTGCTCCCCGATTCCTGGCTCCGTACTGCCCGGTAGCAGGTCGCGTAGGGA
>NW_017310550.1:6609-7364 GCF_000935625.1 Nanorana parkeri | reverse complement strand
CTTGAGACGTGGTCCCCGCCTACCGGTTCTGCGCTCCCCGATTCCTGGCTCCGTGCTCCCCGATTCCTGGCTCCGTGCTCCCCGATTCCTGGCTCCGTACTCCCCGATTCCTGGCTCCGTACTCCCCGATTCCTGGCTCCGTACTCCCCGATTCCTGTGCTCCCCGAATGCTTTGCTGGATCAGAATTCCCGGACCTTTGGCTGAGCCGGATCCCTGTGCAGTTAGTCCCGGAAAGCTTTACCCTTCACTTCTATTGGAGCCTGGGGCAAAGGCCCCGCCCATCTCCGGCCCTCCCTGGTGGGGGAAGATCCCCTAATTTGGAAGTGGTCTGCAGATGTTGGGGTCACCTCGCACCCCTCGTGGTCCCTTCGGACTGACGCCGCGTTCCCCTTGTAGATCCCACCTAGCAAGGTTGGTTGTCCGGACATTCTCTTGGACCAGCTTTGTTCTGGGCCCCTCCCCAGGAATCGGTTCTGGGTTCCCCTCCGGCGGTCACTATCTCGGGTGATTCTGGTCTATAGGGAAATGGGCCTCATGTGGTTTCAGCGTTGGTCCCCAGTTCTGTCTGGTTGGGTCTGCGGTCTCCTAGAGCTGATCTGCTTCTGGATGTCCAGATATACGGTGTCCCCGCTGGGCCAGAAAGGAAAACAATTCCCGGTTCCGGTCCCCCAATTCAACCAAACTGGTGAGAGCCGGAGGACTGAATGTCATGAAAAGCAATTCCTCATCATCCCCCTCCATATCCTCATCATCC
>NW_017310550.1:4849-5539 GCF_000935625.1 Nanorana parkeri | reverse complement strand
CGGGGAGCTGCAGGAGACTCAAATGGGAAGAGGCAGGAGAGCATATGGAAGGAAAATTCAGACCACACCCCTTTAGATGGTGACATCACCCCGCCTGTCCAATGATTGGCCTAGGATAGAGGCGGAGTCACTCACCTCTCTGGTTTCCCGTTGGGATCATAGGGGGCCTCCACCTCGTCCTCATCAATCTCAGAATATTCACTCTTGGGCCTGGGCGGGGAAACAGAGGTCACATGATAAGTAGGAGTGCTCCGGGGGGGAGGGGCAAAGCGGATGGCTGCCATTGCTGGGCTCCCGGCTGACAAAGGCAGAGCTCCGCCTCTCTCTACGTCTTCCCGCTCTGCACCATCACATGACCCGGAGGAGGGGAGGGAACATACCATTCCTCAGGTTTGGGGTAGACTGTGTGTCGCAGTGCGTTGTCCGGGTCATACTCGAAGGCCACCCCCGCTGTTGGGTTCCACTTGGCGTGTTCCTTCCCGAACCCTTTCTTGGCATACGCGCGGAGGCGGAGCTCCTGCCCCTTCCGCAGCTTCACCAGCAGGATGTCTGCAGAGAGAGAGACGCAGGACGGGGATGACTCCGGACCTACCCACTGGCCCGCAATACACGGTGCCCACTATGACCTCTGACCCCTCCCCCCTGGCCCGCAATACACGGTACCCACTACGACCTCTGACCCCCTCCCCC
>NW_017310550.1:0-1437 GCF_000935625.1 Nanorana parkeri | reverse complement strand
TTAACCCCTTCATGACTGAGCCAGTTTTCAGGTTCTGTTCATAAATGACGGACGCGCTTGTTACATTGTTGCCGTGCGATTCTTCCACGTCAGTGATATACTTTCTTACTAAATGTCCCCGCACATGTTACATGTTGTATGTTAGAGGACGGATCGGGCGTTATCATTATATCACATACGTGTACCTAACGCCTCACTTAGTTTGAATAAAATAAAAAATGAGGAAAAGAAACTAGAAGAAAACACTTTTTTCACAAGTTTTGATTATTATATTTTTGTAGAATTTGTTTATATTAATTATAGTATAACAATATATTTACATATCATTTATATTTTCCTCATTTTGTTTTACACTTTGTAAAAAATAAAAACTTTTTTTTTCTTGTCAGTTTATATCGGTCACGATGACGGATAACTTAACTTTTGTTTTTTAATTTTTGGCTATTAGGCCGCTCCGAACTTAGGAACCGCTAATGGTAACCTCAGAGACTAATCCCGACTTTACTCAGATTCAGGTCTCACTACAAGCTCTTTGATCGGCCCAGACCATCAGAACTGATACATTTCACTCTAAGGATATACATTGTATCTCTTGGGTGAAATGTATCTAAACATCGGGCTCTAAATAGCAGAGAGGTGAGGCGAGTCGCTCCGCTGCCTCTCTGCTCTCTCAGCTGTCACATACCGGAGCGCAGATTGCTGTCCATGTAACGCTTCATTCTCTCATTACTGGAAGGAAGAAGCGTCTACAGAAAGCTTAATTATTTCATGAATGAACGCCGCAATACATCCATTCATGACTGGTGACCGCTGAGAATCGGCTGTTACCGGCATTACAGAGCCCGATATAACTCGTCATCTACAGTGTACGTGGCCAGTCATATAGGCACACTGTACGTCTCCCGTCACGAAGGGGTTAATGCGCATGGAGGTGTGAGGAAGGGAAGCATTGTATGACGTGTAGGGACTACACGCGGAGACGCGCCGGGTCACCTCCTGATCGCACACATTAACCATTACAGCGCCGCGTGTTTTATTGACTAACAGCACTCGCATTGATGGGGGGGTGTTAGGATTTGTAGTTCACAAACGCGACTAGATGGTTGATTTGATTCACCTTCCAGCGCTGGTACTTTGGTTGAAACTTCCTCAGAGCCGGCGGTGTGTATACAGCAGCTTGGAGTTTATATTGATGTGTGGACGCGACACACTAAACATTCATCACATTGACTTCCCAGTATTCTATATCAGTGACCCGCGTGACCTGCAGCCAATCAACTCCCAGCGCGGCTTCTCTTCTTATAACAAGAGATTCTGATTGGCTGCCACAGGAGCCCCATACTACATGAACCCTCCCCCACCCGGCTCACCGTCTTGTTCTACGTAGTCATTGGGGTCGTTGTCTCTGCTGCGCGACGTCACCTGGAGGAGGAAACT
>NW_017310549.1:9257-18965 GCF_000935625.1 Nanorana parkeri | reverse complement strand
TGACAAGGTGAATCTGCAGGATGGGAACTAGTCGCAACCTTGGGAGTAGCACTCACTACAGAGGCTTTTTCCCATTCAGAAACTGGTGATAGTAAGTAAATAAAAGTCTTACTATCATCAGTGTCTGAATGAATGGGAAGCCTCTGTACTGAGTGCTCTCCATTCATTTAGAACAGAGGATCCAGAAAAAGAAATTGAGGACTTTGTGTCCTCAATTTCTTTTCTATTTTAAAAGGTACAGTAAATGTCAGGGGTCTGTTTAGACCCCTAATATTTCCCTGAAGCCCCCCAACAGTAAAATAAAAAAATTAATTAAAAAAATACATAAAAAATCATTTATTTATTTTTCAAAATGAAAATGACCCCCTCCCCCATACACACACGTATTATTAGACATTTGCAAAGACTAAAAATTCATTTCAGATGAAATGAACGAAAAATAAAAATGTTTTCATTTGTTTCATCAAACAAAACACATTTTTATGCTATTTTGGATTCAGCCATTGGTGCGTTCTGGAGGCAGGGCGCATGACGTCATATAACACCACACAAGTTGGGTGCCGCCATCTTGGTGTATATCTAGGTATATACCAAGATAGTGGCGCATATATCGGCGTCTGACGTCACCTGACGTCACACATGCAAGGTGTCATGTAACGTCATGATCTCCACCTCCAAGATGGTGGCACGCATTTGCAGAACGTGCCGGTGGCCAACATGGCCGCTGCACATTCTCAAACAAATTATTATGTGCCTGAATAAATGTTTCGTATATTCAGACATATAGTAATTCATTAATTTAACATGTAGTCTAGGTTTTGTGTTCTGCTTTTTATTTGTACTTTTCTAGATGCACTTACTTGAAAAAAGGGTCGGCATGACAACCTGACACTTTATTTTTATAGTCGATAATAAATAAATCTGCGCTAGTAAGGAGACCCGTGGGCTACAAAGGATCAACAGTTAAAAGCCACCAGACAAAAGGATAATGAAACCTCACTATATGTTAAAATTATTGCGCAGTGCTATATAACCTCCCCGTGACAGAATACATTAATGTCAGTGTTATATTACATTTGTAATTGCAATTTTGGTGCATTATCTGACAGGAATGCAGGGGTGCCAATATTTTTAGCCATGACTGTACATACCTATGAGTAAGGGCTGTAGGTAGGTTGTGAATAGCCAATTACTAACAGAGATAGATCTCTCTTGTATCTGCAATGAGTACATAGATAGATATATATAGATATATATACAGTAGATATATATGTGGCAATACCATGGTATAATGTGGCCTCAAAGTCACCCAGGACTCCCAGCAAGAGGGGCTGAGCGGCTCCAGGAAAGTACTTTTTTTACCAGGGAAGAGCTGGCTTTACAACTCCTTCCGGGTTTTCTGACTTATAGTTGGGATCCTGGAGCCGGGAGATGTCTAAGAGAACTGGGAGGGATGAAATCTCCATTCCTGGGTCTGTGCTTTAGTGGTGACCAGCACCAGTTGATGGTGCACCTGTGCACAGCCCTTATGAGAAGGATGCTGGGTCAGGTTCAGTGTTCCAGCTGGAAGACAAGGGAGGTGTCTGTCCAGGAGTCAGGAGAACTCCATCCTGGAACCAGCCTGTGTGGCACGTCAGCTAGATACAGCCTGTGTGGCAAGTCAGCTGTATACAGCCCGTGTGGGAGAAGTTTTTTTGTGATAACCTGAATTCGGTGGGACTTGGAAAAACATTATTTCGCTGTACTGTGTTTGAAGACCCCTGCGAGGGAAACACCTGTGTGGACTTTTATGTTTTGAAATAATAAAAGTGGGCAAAGAGGCCCTTTAAAAGACGTGGTAAGCGAGTGGACTCTGTCCTTAATGTGCTACTATTTTACTTTACTTTACACACACATGAACTTTAATGGCATCCCAGTCTTAGTCCGTAGGGTTCAATATTGAGTTGGCCCACCCTTTGCCGCTATAACAGCTTCAACTCTTCTATGAAGGCTGTCCACAAGGTTTAGGAGTGTGTCTATGGGAATGTTTCACCTTTCTTCCAGAAGCGCATTTGTGAGGTCAGGTACTGATGTCGGATGAGAAGGCTTGGCTTGCAGTCTCCACTCTAATTAATCCCAAAGGTCTTCTATTGGGTTGAGGTCAGGACTCTGTGCAGGCCAGTCAAGTTCCTCCACCCCAAACTCGCTCATCCATGTCTTTATGGACCTGGCTTTGCGCAGTTATGTTGGAACAAGGTGGGGCCATCCCCAAACTGTTCCCACAAGCAAGAAATTGTCCAAAATGTCTTGGCATGCTGATGCCTTAAGAGTTCCCTTCACTGGAACTAAGGGGCCAAGCCCAAAACCTGAAAAACAACCCCACACCATAATCCCCCCCTCCACCAAACTTTACACTTGGCACAATGCAGTCAGGCAAGTACCGTTCTCCTGGCAACCACCAAACGCAAACACGTCCATCGGATTACCAGACAGAGAAGCATGATTCTTCACTCCAGAGAACACGTCTCCACTTCGCTAGAGTCCAGTGACAGCGTGCTTTACACCAATGCATCCAACGCTTTGCATTGCACTTGGTGATGCAAGGCTTGGATGCGGCTGCTCGGCCATTGAAACCCATTCCATGAAGCTCTCTACGCACTGTTGTTGTGCCAATCTGAAGGCCACACGAAGTTTGGAGGTCTGTAGCTGTTGACTCTGCAGACAGTTGGCAACTTCTGCGCACTGTGCGCTTCAGCATGCGCTGACCCCACCCTGTCATTTTACGTGGCCTACCACTTCATGGCTGAGTTTCTGTTGTTCCCAGTTGCTTCCACTTTGTTATAATACCACTAACAGTTGACCGTGGAATATTTAGTAGCAAGGAAATTTCACGGAACACCTGAATCCAATGATTTGGAGGGGTGTCCCAATACTTTTGGCAATATAGTGCATATATAGATGTGGTGGCTATTGTACCAATATTTGTACATTTTATCTTTTCTATGGAATAAATCCTGTTTTAACTAAAGATATGTAGCAGTATTGATGCCTCGTATGAAACCCCATTTTTTTTTAGTTTTTCTATTATGCTAATTTCCAGGGGGAAGAGGCAACATATGTCTAGGGTGCTTATTTGCCTTATGTGTGGGGGGCTGATCAATTGTTGAAATATTTAATATTTTACCAAAAAATTTGGATAATAATAAATATTTCATAATATAACGTAGGGAAAAGTTTTTTTCCACATTTTCAGTTTTATAGTAAAAAATTAAAACCCTAGTGGTGAATAAATACCACCAAAAGAAAGCTCTATCTGTACCCAATAGAATGATTAAAAAAAATTAATTTCAGTAAAGCGTTTCATGACCTACCAAATGTTAAGTTAAGGGGGTTTAAACACATCGTAACTTCTAAGCCGCATGGGGGGGGGGGGGGGGGGGGAGGCGTCTTATGGAGCGAAAAATACGGTCATTCCCATTGCAAGGGATGCCTAAACTTCAACTTGTATTTAAGTGCAGAAATCAGTTAACATTTTTGGGGTGTTCTGTACACCAACTTATACAGAACCTCTTCAGGTTGCCATATTGCATTGATTTTTTGGACATTGAATTTTGACATTGACTTGGGCAGCAATTATATGTTATATTGTTTTTTACAATGTTTTGAATATGTTTATGTTTAAGTAAAGTTTCCCTTTAAATGGTACACGGGCTGAAACCAAATATACTATACCATTATGTTGATAAAATACAGTAGCATGTTCTGCTTACCTTCCATAAATCTGATATATGAAATTTTGCATTCTGATTTACGCCACCTCTCCATGCTCGGTATCGAGAATACCACACTAACCATGGATTTAATTCGTAACCTTCAGCTTGAAAGCCTTTCTTAGCAGCAGCAATTACCTTTTAAAAAAAGAAAATGTAATGTAGAATACATAGAAAAACAGACAATAGGTTTCTATTAAACTCAGGTCAGTTAGGTTTAACCAGTTCCCGACGTAAGGGCGTTCCATGTTATATGGAAAGCATGGGCTTTTAAAAAAAAAAAATGTATTCAATATATATTTATTACATTTTTCAAATAACATATATACATTTAAATACATAAAAAATTGTTTCCTTAAACATATACATTCATTCAATTACATAATACTTATTATTTTCCCTTCCTCTTTTCCCCAAAACACTCCATCCATAAGAGATTTCCTAAATTTTACACTTCCAATAGACTATATTTAAATACAAATCTTCCCACATGCTTTTATCCTTTATTCAAGTCCATTTCTCTCAGATCCATTTCATGAAGTATTATTCCTCTGCCCCTATAAAGGCAGCACAGGAAGAGTGCCTAGGGTGGGAGAGAGAAGAAGAGAGAGGAAAAAAAATGTATGTATATACAGTAATATTATATACATATACATACATACACACACACACACACACACACACACACACACACACTCTTACTTCCATTCCCCCACTCATTATTATTTCTTGTATTTCCCACTATGTGTATTGTGTATTGTACCTCCTTATTTCTTACGTGTTCCAGTTCTTTCCATCCCCCCTCTTCCACACCCATTCCCCTTTATCATTAATCACTTTCTCATCTAGTTTAATTTATTGTGACAATTCTACTTTATGTGTTATACTATTCACATCATATTCCCTTAAACATACCTTTTTATCTTCCAAAATGTAAATATGTGTCTTAACAATTTAATTATTTCCACCCCCCCTCTTCTGTTCCCATTTCTTTTTATTATTAATCACTCCCTCCTCTAAATTAAATGATTGTGTCAATTCTACATTATATCTGTGTAATATAATTCACTTCAAATTCCCATGCCCACATCTTTTTATCTTCCAAAATATAAAGGTGTTTCTTAACAACTTCCCCCTTTTAATCTTCATTTGTGTTCGTTTAGTGATTTAATGTGTACTATCTCTTCCCCCCGCCCATCCCGCCTCCTCCTCCTCCCAACTCCCTCCCATACGCGTCCCTTCCCATCTTAAATCAAGCGCTTTTTCTAATATTTTCCTATACTCTGGATCTACATAGGGTGCCTCTCTAAATCTCATACAAAACAAAATACACAAAACCCAAAAATTAAATAAACATAATACGAAATTAAAAAAAAACAAAAAAAACTATCACTCCCCCTGAGCCAACCAGCAAGCTTCCTTCTACTCTACTATTTAAATATATTGTATTTCTTCATGTTCAAGTGAATTATCACCCACTTTTCCTTATCTAAACTTCTTATTCAGGTTCCATGATTACAGACCAATAATTTACAGTTGTTTTACATACTCCCTAGTTTATCCATCTTTTTTTATGTATAACATATGTATCTCTATTTCTATGCGTAATTTCCTTTAGTATCCAAATCTGGTTTATTTTTTTAAACCATTTTTCTATTGACGGTATCTCTTTTTTCTTCCAGTACAAAGGAATAACTGATTTAGCTGTATTCAACAGATGCTGTACCATATATTTTCTATATTGGTTACATGATTCCTCTGTTTTATGAAATAATAAAACCCAAGGATCATATTTAATAGTAATTTTTTTGTGTAACATTAATATATTCATATGCAGTCCTCCAATACTTTTGAATGCTAATACAATTCCACCATATATGTGTGCATGTAGCAACCTCACCACATTCTCTCCAACAAAGTAGGGAGTAATCTGGTAGAATTTAAATTTAATCTTACTGGAGTATAATACCATCTAGATACCAATTTATAGTTAATCTCCAACATCTGGGATGAAAGAGATGAGCCATGAACCTACTGAAATATCTTCCCTTTTTGCGAATCGGATAACACTTCTCCCAATTCCTCTTCCCATTTTATTAGATATTTTAGGCCCCTGTGTATCTTCCAACTGGGACAATATTTTATATATTAAAGAGAGTCTTCCTCTACATGTCTTCCCTTTCCCAAACATTTCTTCTAGGGGGTGCAATTCTGTTATTAATCTAATTGGTTTTGGCAAAGAGTGGATAAAATGCCTAAGTTGTTGGTACCTCCATTTATCCATATTAGTGGGATGTAATAATTAACATAAACAGTGAAGTGGTTTTATTATCCCTTTTTCCATCACTTGATATAATAACCATTCCTCTTCTCCTGCCCATATCTTATAATGGGGGTCTATCAGCCCAGGAAGAAAATATTTATGCCCTAATATGGGCATTAAAGGTGAGTTATACTCTCGTCCTTGTTGTAAATACAGTGAGTCCCAAATTGTTAATGTATTCATTGCTATTGAATATATGTCTTTTGATAAAGATCTAAATTGACTCGGTATCCAACAGGCTACGGACAAATCTGTCTTACGTAATTCAAATTCAATTGGTACCCACAATTTCTTGGATTGAGAGCATCCCCAATCTAACATCCTGACCATCACTGATTCCTGGTAATACCTTTTGAGGTCTGGCAGAGCCAGGCCTCCCCGATGTTTTGTTTTGGTCAGTATTATATGGGAGATCCTAGCTCTCTTTTTTCCCCCATATATATTGAGCAATAATCAAATGTGCCACTCTAAAAAACTCTGATGGGATTATTATTGGTAACATTTGAAAAAAATAAAATAAACCATGGTAATATATTTTAATCACATTCATTTTCCCTATCCATGAGTGGGATAGAATCGACCACTGTCTCAGATCTGCTCTTATTGCGTTCAATAGGGTGATATAATTACTATCAAATAAATCCGTTAAATTAGTTGTTAAATATATTCCTAAGTATTTAACCTGATCTTTCCAGTGGAACCCAAAATTTGGTCTCAATGATCTTACCTCTCTGGGCTTCATATTTACATTAAGGATTTCTTATTTAATAGTGTTTATTTTAAAATTTGATAGGTCCCCATATTCTTGCAAAGCCGACAATATATTCGGTATAGAAATATGTGGCTGCTGAATATAGAACAAAATATCATCAGCGAAAGCAGCGTATTTATGCTCTTCCTGTCAAACTATAACTCCATGTATATCTAGTTTATGTCTAATACAAGAGAGGAATGGTTCCAATGTTATTCTAAATAATAAAGGGGATAAGGGACATCCTTGTCGGGTTCCATTTCCTATCTATCTTAAGGGGTTCACTCAGAGTTCCATTTACCCGTATCTGTGCTGTGGGGTTACTATATATTGCAGAGATCCATCCCATCAATTTATCCCCCAATCCAATAAATTTAAGAGTTTGCAGAAGGAATTCCCATGCCACTCTATCAAATGCTTTTTCAGTATCTATAGATAAAAATATTGTAGGCTGGGAGTTCCTCTGTACAAACTCCATAATTGCCAATGTTCTCAGGGAATTATCCTCAGGCCTCTCTACCCGAGACAAATCCAGTTTGATCTAGTGAAACATATTGTGGAATAATAGGTAGAAGTTGGGTAGCTAGTACCTTTGTCATTATTTTAATATCAGTATTTAATAGTGATACAGGCCTATAGCTCCTACAGCACATTGGATCTTTTCCCGGTTGTGAGCTAAGGACGTCTTAACCTTTTTTCCTGTATTAGAGAATTAACATAGTGAAGTATGGTAAAGGGTCTTTTATAAAAGCCTTATAATAGGCTACTGTAAAACCATCTGGTCCCGATGCCTTCCCCCACTCATATTAGCGAGGGCCTGCTCAGGCTCACTCACATCCATCTCTTTTTCCAAAGCAAGTAAGGAGTTTACTGGAATAGATGGTGTACCTGCTCTTTGTAAATATGATAATATTGATGTTTTCCTGTCTTTATGGGATCCTTGTGTACTCACACTATAGAAGTTCATATAATATTGTCTGAAAGCTTTAGCTATATCTTTAGCAGTATAAACCGGCTGGTTCTTTAGAGATTTTATCTTAGTAATAAATGTGGCATTATGTTTCTGGCGTAGTGTCCTAGCTAAATTTTTACTTGGTTTGTTCCCCCATTCATACTGTTTCTGGGATATCTATTGAAACTCCTGGGCAGTTTTGATGTTTAGTAATTGTTTCAGTTCCTCTCTTTTCATTATTAATTGTTGAAATTTTTCAGCATCTATAGATAAACAATGATTGTTTATGTAATTTTTCAAATTATTTCATCTGATCTAATAGATTTTCAAAATTTTTTTTCATCCTCTTTTCTACGCCTTGTTCCCATTTCTATTAATCTTCCCCTCATAACCAATTTATGTGCTTCCCAGAGAGTTGCTGATGATATCTCTTTGGAGTCATTTAAATGGAAGAAAAACTTTATTTCCTGTGTTAAATATTCCACATCTGCTGTACTCTGTATCAGAGACTCATTTAATTTCCAGGAGTTAATTTTAGTTGGGGATAGGGCTAAGTCGATAACAGTTTTCACTGGGGAATGGTCCGATATAGTGGCTATAGCGCCTATAGAGGCTGTTTTTAAACACCCTAAATAATGGTGGTTCAAAAAAATTACATCTAATCTTGAGTATATGTTATGTACCGTAGAGTAGTAGGAATAATCTTTTTCTTTTGGGTGTATTAGTCTCCAGGTATCAATAAGTTGCATTTAATGTTGGAGTCTTTTTATCTTGGATAGCTATTAATATAATCTGTGCCCGTCAAATCTAATTGAAAGCTACAAAGCACTACTGATCGTGGTAATCAAAATAAATAATAATAATATAAGGTGCCGAGCTACTAAATTGATGTAAACACATAAAACATAAACATTAGTGCACAAAAGTCCCATAGAAGTGAAGGGTAATCACTTTTGAACTTTCACTTTTATGGAACTTTTGTGCACTAATGTTAATGTTTGATGTGTTTACGTTAATTTAGTAGCTCGGCACATTATATTATTATTATCTTGGATAGCGGTTTAAATTATATATTTGATATTCCTGTTGACCTACACAGACAATACATTATCTCACATCCCTCTACACAGCACCATTGCCTTGCAATTAGTTCCCCCATTAAGATTAGAGTCCATTGGGGAACCCTATCCAATATTAGGGGGTCCAATGCTCGCAGGTAACTAAAACAGAGCACTGATAAAGGGATAACTAAAACTAAACACTAAAGGTGATCAGCGCCAGTAAGTGTAATGTGGAAATATGAGCTACCAAGCACTAAGGATATAACTAAATATCTGTAAAATGTGAAAAAACAATATTGTGCCGAGCTAATAATCATACATATCTAATAAATTAAAACATATATAAATGAGTCACATATATGAGCCTTCAAACAAATGAGGCATAAGAAATATCTACACACATACAAAAAAGCAATATAGGCAAAAAAAGTCCCAAGGAAAAAAACAAACGCAAACAATGGTGATTGTGCAAAAAATTCCTCAGATGATTCGCAGCCAATGTGCATATAACTCTCAGGTAAGGATGATCACACAATGCAGGCAGACCTTCACCTCCACCCAGTGAGTGATGATAACAAGTGAATGCTCACCTGGGGAGGTAGACCCACAGAGCTAGGTCAAATGCACTTTTTCCCTTCTTAATGGGGGAGGGAAGCCCATGCACAGAAAAAGGCGATAAGGTCTCCTCAGATCACAGGTACCAGTATAAATCCCGGTGGAAAGAGAAAAAGGACAAGGACATAGTGCGTAACGTCCAATAAAATGCAATTTATTATATAAAAAATGCGTACTCACATTGGTGTAAACAGTACAGGCATTGGGTATAGCTGGATCATACCAGCAGGACAAATGGCAGCAAAGTGATATGAAAA
>NW_017310549.1:5769-9214 GCF_000935625.1 Nanorana parkeri | reverse complement strand
GGGGAGGCAGAGGAAACAAAAACAAGCCCCCCCCCCTTTAATAAAGAGGGGGGAGAGGAAAGAAATAGAGCATTAGCAATACATATTTCCCTCCATCTCTTTAACTCACTTCAATAAACATGTTAGATCGATTCTCATAACTTTAGGGTCTTGCTTTATTGATCTTTCCATTGCTTGCAGCATTTGGGTCATGACTGCTTTAGTAGGCAGATTTTGCGAGTCCTCTCTTGTTTCCACACTTGTCTCCCTCGAGACCAACACCGCTGGGTCTAATTCACATGGCATTCCAGCTGAATCTTGTGTCGGTGAGCTTGAGTGTGAAGGCAGCAAATCTGAAGTATCCAGCCGCTGGAACCTTTCATCTAGATTCTGTTTTGGCTGTATCCTCTCCGCTGTAAGATATCTTTTCAGGAATCCAGTTCCCTCGCTTTTAGCTCCATTTTTCTTTTGGCTTTTCTTTCTCATCTCTCTAGGGGCTCCGTTTAGATTAGTAAAGCTACAGCTCTCTCATGTCGCTCTGTCGGCTTTCTTCTCTGCGTACTCCTTACTCACGTCTGGTCAGCGACGGAAAGCATGGACTTTAAAGATGTTAGGACGGCATGGAACGTCCTAACTTCTAAGCCCTTCCGACCCCCCCCACCCCTTATACTTACCTGCCAGGATCCAATGTGGGGACTTGCCTGGCATCTCGGGCATTCTGAACAAAACAAGAGAAGAAAAGGAGCGACATAACCTAGCGCAATGGTGTGGATGGGGATACAGGTAAATTGCAAAAAATAGTGGTTTTTGGCACTCACATGTGATGGGATTGAGGTGGGCTCACTGGTATAAATCCCCTGGTGTTGTTGTGGGGTCTGGAAGTTGCGGTTGAGGGTCATCCAATTGGCAGATGAGCTGTGTAAGTCCTCAAAGGGAATAACGTTTGATGACCCGACGTGGAAAAAGAAAATTAAGAACAAAACCTTTGAAACGGGTTGCCATTTCACACACCACCCGGGCTTCAGGCAGGCACAGATACCGCGGTGCTTCATTAAACCTTATTCCCCGCTGTCACTGTGTGCTTACCTCTCTTATCACTGATCACTGATCTCCCCTCCACGCTATAAAAAAGTGCCATCCAGCTGTCGCCCATCCTCCCAGTTTCAGCAGTGGTATACCACCCGGCATGACGCAGTGGTCACCCATCCGCAAGCTGCTAATCCACACACACCACTCAGGCTTCACACTGTATAGGTGTCACCGCAGTCCCCTCTTTTGCCATTATTCTTTTTTTTCCAAGCAGATACAGGACTCACATCCCATTTTCATCGTCCTCCAACTAAACCTTAAGCATTTTCTACAACAGTTGGCCATATCCAGCTCAGTACTCCAGCACTCAGGATAGTCCACCACAACCTCCACACAGCATTAATGTGGGATCATTAATTCTTGGAACATTAAGAAACAGCCACTTTTAGGATCTGACCTTTTTTCGCCACATGGCCTCCAGCTCACCACAGGATTTTCGACGCTGATGTCGCATCAGTAAAGAACTCTCATTCATTTCACATATATATAGGAATACTCACAATTTTGTTCTTAAAATGTATTTTCCACATCGGTCATCAAATGTCATTTCCTTTGAAGACTTACACAGCTCATCTGCGAATTGGATGCCCCTCAACTGCAACTTCCAGACCCCATAACAACACCAGGGGATTTTATACCAGTGAGCCCACCTCAATCCCACCACATGTGAGTACCAAACACCACTATTTTTTGCAATTTACCTGTATCCTCGTCCACACCATTGCGCTAGGTTGTGGAGCTCCTTCTCTTTTCTTTTCCTTTTTTGTTCATTGTTACACATACTAAGACACCGTGGTCTAATACTAGTAGGAGCCGCACACCAGCCTCGACACCCCCCCACCAGGAGTGCGCTAGTAACATTGGACTTTGTTTTTTGTAACTATCTCAGGCAATCTGCAATTCGGGTTACATGGTCAGTGATACATTGTGACAGCCAATGATTCGAATCATTGGCTTTCAGCACTACTTCTCTCTCTCATCAGTGTCATCTGAGGAGGGAGAAGTAGACAGATCAGTGCTACTAAAAGTAGTCAGTTATAATAATAAAAAAAATTTATTTTAATAAAAAATTAACCCCTTCATTGCTGATCACAGTTTTATAATTGTAATCATTCTGATCAGTACAATAGAACTGTTCAGGATTGTTGGGGTGTATTTTTCTCTTTTTTTCGTTATTTGAACCGATTTTTAATAATTACTTTTTTTTCAATTGACCCCTTCAGTGCTGATCACAGTTTGAGGACCGTGATCACTCTGATCAGTACAGTATTAATGTTTGGCATATTCAGGTGAGATTTTTAAATTTTTTTATTATAAATGTTACCCTTTGTTAGTTTTACCCATTTTAATTCTTTTATTTTTATTGCTGTTTTATTTCTGTGATCACACTTATCAGTACAGTAGTACTAAAAATAAACAATAAAAGGTGATCAGCGCCAGTAAGTGTAATGTGGAAATAAGAGCTACCAAGCACTAAGGATATAACTAAATATCTAAAAAATGTGAAAAACAATATTGTACCGAGCTAATAATCATACATATCTAATAAATTGAAACATATATAAATGGAGTCACATATATGAGCCTTCAAACAAATGAGGCATATAAAATATCTACACAGAGACAAAAAAGCAATATAGACAATAAAAAGTCTCAAGGAAAAAACAAAAGCAAACAATGGTGATTGTGCAAAAAAAATCCTTCAGATGATTCGCAGCCAATCTGCATACAACCCTCAGGTAAGGATAATCACACAATGCAGGCAGACCTTCACCTCCACCAAGTGAGTGATGACAAGTAAGTGCTCACCTGGGGAGGTAGACCTACAGAGCTAGGTCAAATGCGCTTTTTCCCTTCTTAATGGGGGAGGGAAGCCCATGCACAGAAAAGGCGATAATAAGGTCTCCTCAGATCACAGGTACCAGTATAAATCCAGGTGGAAAGAGAAAAAGGACAAGGACATAGTGCGTAACGTCCAATAAAATGCAATTTATTAAATAAAAAATGCGTACTCACAATGATATAAACAGTACAGGCATTGGGTATTGCTGGATCAGACCAGCAGGGCAAATGGCAGCAAAGCGATAAAAAAACCTGTTCGTCCGGCTCAGCTCAGTGCAGTGACATCAGAAGCTCTGCCCTACGTACGTTACGTCAAAACACGTGACTTCATCAGGGGTCTGGAGCTACTGATGTCTTGAAGTCTATTTAACAGAAAAGCATGCTACCGTAAAGGCAGTAAACCAGGTGCACTTCCTTTACCATATATATGGAAATAGCACCATCAGCAGAGACAACACAGGTCAGAGCACAGAAGAAAGGGAAATAAATCAAATTACATATAAAATACATAAAAGTTATAAAACCAACAATATAG
>NW_017310549.1:0-5232 GCF_000935625.1 Nanorana parkeri | reverse complement strand
GTGCGTAACGTCCAATAAAATGCAATTTATTAAATAAAAAATGCGTACTCACAATGATATAAACAGTACAGGCATTGGGTATTGCGGGATCAGACCAGCAGGGCAAATGGCAGCAAAGCGATAAAAAAACCTGTTCGTCCGGCTCAGCTCAGTGCAGTGACATCAGAAGCTCTGCCCTACGTACGTTACGTCAAAACACGTGACTTCATCAGGGGTCTGGAGCTACTGATGTCTTGAAGTCTATTTAACAGAAAAGCATGCTACCGTAAAGGCAGTAAACCAGGTGCACTTCCTTTACCATATATATGGAAATAGCACCATCAGCAGAGACCACACAGGCCAGAGCATTTTTAATAATTACTTTTTTTTTTTCAATTGATCCCTTCAGTGCTGATCACAGTTTGAGGACCGTGATCACTCTGAACAGTACAGTATTAATGTTTGGCATATTCAGGTGAGATTTGTTAATTTTTTTATTATAAATTTTACCTTTGTTAGTTTTACCCATTTTTAATTCTTTTATTTTTATTGCTGTTTTATTTCTGTGATCACACTGATCAGTACAGTAGTACTGTTCAGCATTTTTGGGGTGTGATTTTTACCAGTGCTTAAAATTTTACCCTAAGTTTTTTTTACCCTTTTCACCTAGTTTCTGATCACAGTATTTTGCCTAAATGGGTTTTTCACACGGCTTGTCCTGAAGTTGCTTTTTGACACCTATCTGGAAAGTTGACTAGGCTGCCATAATGTCTCAAAGGTGACCAAGACCCAGTAAATCAATGTTTCAAATTTTTAAGTTTAGAAATGGGTATGCAATATATTTGGCCCTGTAACTTTCCAGAAAACTGTATAAACAGAACATGTTTCGTTAGACATATTCTTTAGACATTGCTAATTACAAATATCAGTGCTTTACTGCAGTTAGACATATAAGGATTATTAAATATCCTGTGAAAATTGAATTTATGTGTGTGAAAAACACAGATGAAAGTATAAGCTATGGGTGGCCAGCATTTGTAATAAAATGGCTGCACAAAACAACTCAAAACACCCCATTTAAAATACTCTGGGTTGTCTACTTTTGAAAATGGTATGTTATTATGGAAAATGTTTCTTTGCTAGTCTGCCATACTGTCCCAAAGGCGACCTAGGTCCAGAAATGCAATGTGCCAAAATTCCATGTATGATGACTGAAATGGGCAAGCCCCATATTTGGCCCTGCAACTCCCATAAACTCCATTAAACCTGTACATGCGAAGTATTTATGTACTCATGGGACATTGTAGAATACAATAATGGGTGTTTTATTGCAGTAAAACGTATCAGTATTATGATATTGCCAATAAAATGTGTGTGTGCGCAGTTTGGAAAAAAATAACATTTCATAATTGGTTAGTTTTTATTCATATATAATTATAGTTAATTTATAAATATTTGATTTCAAACAAAAGCCCTATTTCTGTAAAAAATAAGCCAAGGCAACTGGACTTGCTGTATTTCTCTTGAAGACGTTTCACTGGACATCCGACCAGCTTTCTCAATTCAGAATGACTTTATCTGGGAATAAATATGGTGAATGTCACACCAATCCACATAATCTGTCACAACCAGGTGTTGAACGCATTTGCATAATTGGAGTCTAGGAGGTGTTATTAACCTGCCCAGAGAGAGTTGTTAAAACAGCATTGTATGTGGCAGACAATAGATGTCTCACTCCCCCCTCTATTCAAGCTTGGCTCTCTATTTTTACATAAATGGCCACTTTTACACCACTTTTGAACCAGTCCCCCTCCCTGTCTAGGATGCGTACTTGACTGTCTTCAAAAGAGTAACCTTTTTCCTTTAGATGTAGGTATACTGCCGAATCCTGGCCAGAGGGTTTTGCTCTTCTATGCTGTGCCATACGCTGGTGTAGCTGCTGTTTTGTTTCACCGACATACATTTCTGAGCACTCCTCACTGCACTGAACTGCCTACACAATGTTGTTCATCGTATGTTTTGGCGTTGGGTCTTTTGGGTGAACCAGTTGTTGCCTCAGTGTATTGCTGGGTTTAAAGCAGACCAGGATGTGATGTTTTTTAAAAACCCTTCTGAGTTTCTCAGTCACCCCAGCTACATATGGGATGACCAAATTCTTCAGTTTTCATGCTTTTCACTGGTACTCTTGGCATTCTTTCCTCTTTTTTCAGTTTTGACAAAAGCCCAGTCTGGATACCAGCAAGTTTTAAGGGCCCCCCTGAGGTGTTTAAATTCCTTCGTCTTGGCCTCTGTTCTGGTGGGAATTTTCTCTGCCCGGTGGTGTAGAGTCCTGATGACTCCCAGTTTGTGGTCTAAAGGGTGGTGGGAGTCAAATAGCAGGTACCGGTCCGTGTGTGTTGGTTTTTCGGTATACCCCTATTTCCAGCCTCCTTCACTCTTCTACTGTTACTAAACAATCCAAAAAAGCCAGTTCATTGTTTTGCATATCTTCCCGTGTAAACTTGATGTTATGATCCACTGAGTTGATATGGTCAGTGAAAACGTGTAACTCTTGTTTGTGAATCTTAACCCAAGTGTCATCCACATATCTGCAACAATGGCTGGGTGTAATTCCCTTGAAGGTGGTCAGGGCCTTGCTTTCTACTTCCTCTATGTGCAGGTTCTCCACAATAGGTAAAACTGGCGATCCCATGGCACAGCCATGTTTCTGCCTGTAGAACTTGTCCTTATACTTGAAATAGGTGGTACCCAGACAAAGGTCCAATAAGGCACACACTTGATCTGGGTTGAGTTCTGTTCTGCCGCCTAGAGTGTTGTCTAGTAGCAACAGTTTTCTCACTGTTCCAATTGCCTCTGTGGTGGGTATGCAGGTGAAGAGGGATGTGACATCATAGGATACCATTGTTTCTTCTCTTTAAGTTCTTGATTTTGGTTGTGAAATCCTGAGAGTTCTGTATGTGGTGTTGTGTATTTCCAACCAAAGGGGCAAGGAATCTAGCTAAGTATTTTGCCACGTTATAAGTCACAGAGTTTATGCTGCTGACAATTGGCCTGAGGAGGGGTCCCATCCTTATGTATCTTCGGAAGTCCATATATACACGGAGGGGCTTCACCAGGGTAGAGTTGATGATACATAGTCCGATAAATGTTTGTTCTTTTCCAGCTGTTGAAGTAGATCTATAGCTTTCTTCTTGAACCACTGGTTAGGTCCCTTCTTAGGGCTTCATATGTGTTATCATCATTCAGAAGTGCAGTCACCTTATCATCGTAGTCAGATGTATTAAGTACAACTGTGCATCTTCCTTTATCAGCAGGCAGGATGGTGATACTCTTGTCTTTCTTCAGGGATGTGATTGCCCTCCTTTCTTATGTAGTCAGGTTTGACTGAGGTGGTTTGGCACTGGCCAGGGCTCCAGACACTTTTAGGCAAAGTTGTTCAGCCTCACCCTGTGGCACTTTGTTTCTGTGGATCAAGGCCTCTGTGGCTGAGATAATATCCACTACAGGGATTGTTGTGGGTGTGACTGCGAAATTCAACCCTTTAGCAGGGACCTCCATCTCGGGCTGAGTGAGAACCTTGTCTGAAAGGTTCTTCACCCATTTCTCTTTGTTCTGCAATGTCCCCCTTTCCCCCTTTTGCCTATTTTTTTTTTGCCTAATTATTCCCAGATAATTCTTTGTACAAGTCATTCTGAATTGAGAAAGCTGGTCGGATGTCCAGTGAAACATCTTCAACAAAAATACAGCAAGTCCAGTTTCCTTGACTTATTTTTCACAGCTATAACATGACCTGGATGAATGAGAACCTTCACAGAAAAAAATCCCTATTTGCCCTAATATATAAGTGCGGATGCACTTAATGTGAAAGAGATATATTATGGTTGGACAGACATATAGCTTAAATTCTGTTTTGTTTATGTTCAGCACTTGGACAATTGCCGCTGTCCTTAAAGTATAATTAAACTCTCTTTTTTTTGCATATATCTACTGCTAGCAAGCTGTAGATATATGCAAAAACATTTTAAAAAGTTACCAAAAAGGTAATTATTTACCTGTGTGCAGTGGCGGAACTACCGCCGGTGCAGCTGGTGCCGGTGCACCAGGGCCTCAGTGGGGCCCAGCACAGTCCTGGCCTGTGCATAGACGGTATCCTTGCTCTGTATCCCAGCGGGGAGGAGAGAAAGTGTCACAGACGGCCGAGTGCTATGGGAGGAGAGCGCTGTGAGCAGCCAGCGTCTCTCATCCCACACCGCTCAGCCTCCTATCACAGTCCGGTGTTCTATCGCAGATTGTGACTGCGTTACAATGTGTGACCGCTGACGTCATCACACTTTCTAATGTAATCACGCCCATTTTTTCGGCGGTAGTATGTGTGACCTTTTAACCGATTAATCGAACTTAATAATCGGCTAACTAATCGATTTTGAAAATAATCGTTAGCTGCAGCTCTACTAGAATGTGTGACCAGTCACATGGTCACACATTCTAACATAGCCACACCCATTTTTCCCCGGGGTAACAATGTGTGACCGGCAAAACGTGTAGAATTCAAAGCTTTCTCCACTGTTCCTGGGCACAGGGCCGGCCTTTGGGGTGTGCGGTCGCACAGGGCGCCTGGCGACAGGCACAGATTCAGTCCCAAAAGTTCTATAATAATCACCCGCGGGCGCTTGACAGTTTACCTGTCGGCTCAGCCAGGCAGCACAGCAGTGACAGTGTCACTGGCAGTCTATGGATGACTCATTAAGATGGCCGCCGCTCGGCGAAAGCGCGGTGGCCATCTTTAAAACTGGACAAAGTACTGGCAGGCCAGTCCACAGGCGAATTCTGCAGGAATGACAGCGTGGGCGGCTGTCGCTGCCTTGCTAGGAGTCGGAGATCATCTTTAAAGTGCGCCCGCGGGCACGGCGCCCCTCCGTGCGGGCGCTGGATGGATCAGCTGTCGGCTCAGCCAGGCAGCACAGGCTGCAGTGACAGTGACGTCCATCTTTAAATCTGGACAAAGTACTGGCAGCCTGGCAGGCCACAGGCGGATTCTGCCGGAAAGATGCGTGGGAGGCTGTCCTTGCCTTGCTATGAGGAGCAGGGATGAGGAGCAGGAGCTCATATGCCATGCGCACTGAGAAGACAAAGGAGGGTAAGAATCCGCAGAAGCAAATGTAAAAACTTTTGTTTTATAAATGCAGTGTACTGCTTAATATCCGTTTTGTAGTTTATTATTTAAATAGGGTGTTTCTTAAAGGAACAGTAAAT